>NC_090063.1:12403428-12700875 GCF_038355195.1 Osmerus mordax | reverse complement strand
AACCTCCTTTTTCTCTCCCTTGATAGACAATATAATCTTTTTTAAAGAAGAAGATTTAACAAAAAAAAAGGTATGTTTCTACCAAAGCTTCAGACGAGCAGGTCCCATAGATCAAAGCTGCTACAAAATGTCTGGAGTGTCGCAGTGACGGCGTACGGGAACAGGGGGTGGAGTGGGGGGGGGGACGGGTCCGTTTCACCTCCCTGTCACTTCCTGCTCTTTCATCCCCCCCCCCGCCCTCTCACATACACACATACACAGCCACTCCTCTCAAACTGGAACTAAATAAGTCATGCATAATATCATCACATGTGATCGAGGGGGTCTTGAAATGGTGGAGGTAGCGACGGCAGATTAAGTGAAGTGTTGGGATGAGTGATTATTTTTGCTTGACTGAGATCTTATTTTTCGAAGTGCCACTAAAAGCATGAGAGACTTATGTCACTCCCTGCCAGCGAGGGAGGGAGGGAGTGAGGGAGGGAGTGGGGGCAGAAGAGAGGGGAGGGAGGGAAGGGGGGAATTTACAGGAGATGAAAAGAGTGATAGAGAGATAGAGGAGAGAAACTCATCACCCCCCCACCTCCATCCCTCTCATCTTTTTTTCTTTCCTCGCCTTTTCTTTCCAAACTCTGACACGGCAGCCCTGTCCTATCTCACAACCCCTATCTTCAGAGGCAGTGGGATATTGATGACAGAGAGCCCACAGCTAAAACTAACATTATGAGGATCTCGGTGCCCATCCATATTGTTTTACCTCCCTTCGCCCGCGGAGGCGAATAAATAAAGTCAGACCGCCACTGTGTCCCGGCGTCGGCAGTCCCGGCCCGCTGCACAGGGGCTTCTCCTCTTTACCGGTGAGAGAGAGACAGAGAGAGAGAGAGAGTTAGAGAGAGAGAGAGAGAGAGGGACTGGGCAGCTGAAAGGGCGGTGTTGGAGGAAAAGGGTGTGGGAGGGGGCTGTCACTTTGGGTTGGGTAATTTTTGACGAGTGTGTCAGGGCCTTGACAGGGGGGAGGGGGGGGTTGGGGACTGATGCACTGGAGGCAAGTAGCTCCCTCTCAGCCCTGCGCTGGGGACAGGTAGTAATGCAGTCCCAGAGAGTGCTGCTCATCTGCTCACACTATGTACTTGTCTACCCCCGTGGAGGGATGCCCCCCCCTAGCCCCTCCCCCCACTCTCTCTCTTTCTCTCCCTGTCACCCCCGTCCTTCTCTCTCCAACCTGGGGCAGAAGTGACTTTTGTCAAAAAGGGGGATAGAGAGAGAGAGAGAGAGAGAGAGAGAGAGAGAGAGAGAGAGCTGTACAGAGGGAGAGAGAGCGAGAGTAGAATAATCCATTTACAATGTGTGCTTTACAACATCTCCCTGACAATGCTGTAGTGGAGTAGACAGACATTGTTGATTAATCTTTTATGGACACTCCTTTTTACCAAGTTTTTTTGGGGTGGGGTGGGAGGAGGCATGCTCAGTCTGGAGGAGTCCTGGTGCGTTGCATGCACAAGTGTCTGTTCAGATGTCATTGCAGAGAGAGAGAGAGAGAGGGAGGAAGGGGGAGAGTGAGAGAGAGCGCGTAGAGAGAAGTGGGTCCTCTCTAAAAGTACGAGACGGGGAGAGTGACACGGAATCGTCAGAGTGGGACATTAAAATTAATCCGGGAGTCACAGCGGCTGCCATGATAGCGGCGCCAAACTTTCCTTTGAAACGGGAAAACGTCAGTCGCCCTCTCAGCTGTCCCCGTCCTCCCTCAGAAGCCGAGACAAGCGCTCTCTGTCCTCATCAATTCTTCACCGCCATTTTGACGTTCATTTCGTTCATTTGCATAACCTTGTCTGTATCTCTCTCCCTTCCCTCTTTCTCCAAACACCTTCTTAGTTGGAATGGTGCCCTCCTTTTCCTCAACTTTTAAACACTGCTCTAAAATTAATGCAGAGCCTAAGAAATATAAGTACAGCCAACGTTGACATGATATTGTTTTACATTATTCCCTTTGAAAAGCTATTTTGTTCGTACTTTAAGGGTACTCGGTGAGGAGTGGGCACACACTGGGGTTAACAAACACACACAGTCACACACACACTCATGTCTGGCCTCGACGTCTCTCTTCTGCCAGTCTGTCTTCTGTGACAGAAAACATTGCGAGCCGTCAACACACATTGACTTGCCAGCCGACGACACGTCCCTGGGACACCGAGAAAAAGAAGGTGGTTTCCTCATGCAAGTTGCTTCCACACTCATTGAGAGTTTTTCTTTCTCTTTCCAGTTCTATTTTCTTCAAATTGGTTTGTTTGAGGTTAAGGCCAATGCGTGCCTGTACATTATAAATAAAGTTGGCTGAAATAGAACGGTTTCCAGTTTTTTTCCCCCTCTGTCATAATGCAATCACTGAAGCACCAAACCACTGAAGTCTCATCACTGAATGTATATTTGTTTGATTGATGTCTATAGAAGAGTTGGTGTTAAACTATACAGTATAGTGCTTAGCTACTCTCAAGCCTTCACACGGAACACAGACTGGAGTCATTTCCCACATTCTCTTCACTTAGTTCCCTTCGAGTCGTCCAATACAAAGACACCATTCAGAAAAATCTCTCTCCTCGCCTTCTCCTCTCTCTAAAACCTGCTGACCTTTCGTTCAGGTCACCTACTCCTCTTTTTTCACTCTGACACTCGTGCGTGGATGAATATGGAGGTTTCCAGGCCCAGCACATGAGTACCCCAGTTTTCCAAACATTGCCCCATGTATGGTTTCCTCTCCACAGCCCCTTTTTCCCCACTTTTCCAACTCATCCGTCTCTCCCATTGTCCATTTGAGAGGAGAGGAGGAGGAGGAGGAGGAGGAGGGAGTCAGATGCAAATGCCGCACGGAAAAATATGAAAAATTGATTCTGGTTCCATTTGAATTCAAGGTAGGGCATCAGTCTCCATAAGCAGGGCTGTCTCTTTAAATCAGAGGAACTGTCGTTTCTTCCACTGTCTGTTTACCAACCATGAGCCTGAAAATGAGACCTGCTCCCCATGGACAACCCTCTTGTATAAATATAAATAATAAATAAATATTAGATAAATTATTTCTGCCCTTTAATAATGCAGATGCAGAAAGAATTCACTTATACCCAGAAACTTGAGAATAAAACCAAAAGATAATGCTGAGAGGTTACACTGGGTATGGCGCTGTAGTGCTGTGTGTCCTGTATGTATGCACATGTGTGTCTGTGTGTTGCTGGACAGTCTTGTTGAGTAGGTTCTGTGACCCCATGGTGTCCCCACAGAGAAGGCTTCGTGTATGTCCAGACAGTCTGGCCTCTTCTGTGTTGTTCTGTGCAAGCCTGGGAGGACAGGGGCCCACAGTACCAGAGTGCCCGAGCCGAGCCAGAGTGCTTCTACCTGGGTAACATTTAGCCTAACCCTGGGCAGTGCTGGGAGGGGCTCCATCAGTGTACTGGTGAGAAACAGTCAGTGATAGGAGCCTGGCTAGTCGCTGTGTGAAGAGAAAGTGTAGCTCAATGATGAATGGAGAATTAGAATAGGATTTGTGCCAAAGCTAAAGCTGTAATTAGCCTTAATTGGCTAATTGGAGTAAAATTGGTGGATGGCACAAGTATAATCACTCTCTCTTTTTTTTCTCCAGCACATCCAGCGCACAGCCATAATGGCTGTTATATCGCAAAGCGGAATGTTGGAAGTAGAACACTGTGCGTTCAAAAACAGCACTGCCCAAGAGGTCAAGCTCAGACCTCAATTGAATGATTTTAAGCACCCAACTTTCTTTCCATACTTTGTGATAGTATCTTAATGGCTGTGTACACTGTAGCGCTAACTCTGTACCTCCAGCACGGCAGTGTGGGTGGGGCGGCTGAGGGCTGCTGAGAGTCCAATTACTGAAGTGGTTAGTACAACATGGTGATAATCACCATAAGCTTCCCTCTTAAACCTTCTTGCTTGCTGGTTAACTCCAGGGAGGCAGAGTGTGTCAGGGTGGTCTCAGACATTGAGTGAGTGAAACACACACACAGCTCAGCTTAAGGTGTTCCCAGTTAATAACCCCTAACTACAATTCACACCCTCCAGATAGGTTAATGCAATCCTTCCCAGAGGGGTCTATACACCCTAGAAGTATATAACTCTCTGGCTGAACTTCCATTATTGTAAGCAAGTACACCAAGCCCTATTAGTTGCTCTGGTGTATTGGCCAGGGTATGTGTGTGTGCATGTGTGTATTGGAAGTTCTGTGTGTGTGAGTGTGTGTGCGTCAGTGTAGAAATGTTTGGTCTTATGTGTGAGCATGTACGTGAGTTTGTATGTGTGTGTGTTTGGATTGGAGGGTCTCTCTCTTTCTGTGTGTGTGGGTGTGTGTGGACTACAACAGTACTGTGTTGCCCTATCTGGGGTTAACCCTCAGGGTAGTTTTAAATGCTGTTGGAGAACAATGTCCCGGCCACTGACAGGTTGTTAAAGACTTCAGCATGGTGAGCCTGTTCCCTGTGTGGCTTACATTAGCACCAAGCTCAACATTGGTGAACTGCACAACTCTTGACACATACTGAGAGACACAGGTGAATTCTCTGTATTAGAGTGACCTAACAGTACATGTAAAAGACAAATAATGTGTGTAGGCCTACCTGTCTGGTTATAAACAGTGTGTTATACATCTCTCTCAGACAACCCACACACACACAGGCACATACAGATGCAGAGTGAGAACGTCAAGTTTAGGGGTCCTACTTTCGAAGCTATCCAAAACAAAAGATGTCTTTCCTCAGTGTTTGTTTAGAGTGAAAGACATTCCTCAAGAGCTGTATTTCTTTACGGGATGCTTCTAAGGAATTCTCTTTTATTAATAAAACCACATGAGAGTAGGCGACATAACGGCGGGTGCGTTCACCACCCGCCGTGGAGAAGTGGAGCGCTGCGCTTTTATAGACACACATTTCTCTACGCCCACTCACGTGAGTGATAAAGTTGATGTACCCTTGTTTACCAAAAAGATGTGTGGAATGAAATAGTTCTACCAAGGCCTAAGACCTGCTCCAGTTTCTAGTACTGTAATGATTGTTTACAGTTTTTCACTACTGTTCTCTTCCTCATACTCACTCTATTGTCTTTTTTAGTTGCATTGTAGGATACCTGTCGGCCTATGTGTGTGAGAGTGTGTGTTTGTTCTAGTATTGATTGATTATTAATATTGATGCTCTATATATTTCATTTAATCTTTTCATTTCAATACTAATAGAAGTAATTGTGTCATGAGTTATCACCTTATTCGCCTCGAAGTCTAGAAACGTAGTAGGCTAAAACAATTCTCTCAAGAAATAAAAGATATAACTTTTGCCTCAGTGTTTGAAAGCAATTGTTAAATCATCATTTAGCCGGGGGCCATATAGAAGGGCTCTCTAGTGCATGCATATACAGTAGGCTAGTTGCTATCAGTAAAAAGTTGCCACAGGCTATACTTTTGATTCAATTGGAGAATACTAACAGGTTAGAGTCTGCTGATTGCTGACATTCACTTTGGCCACTACTTCGTTGCTGAAGCTACTGTTTCAATGCAGAAAAAGTTTATTGTGTTTATTTCTTTCAATGCAACATTGCTCAGTAATAGGCTATAATTGTACAATATAGAGAGCAAATATATATTGTGATTGGTCATTTATTTTAAATATTATATTTGAACTTAAAAAAATCAGTCAAATATTTAAAATATAATAAGAAATTAACTTAAAATAAAAAGTAATAATAAAGTAAGCATTAGGGTTGGGGTTAGGTTGGTTTTATAAATATTTTTTATTTTATTAAAAAACGTAATAATATAACAGAGGGTTTCAATGAAAATATTAATCCTAAAGAAATCATAAAATGAAACTCAGCATCTTCTATCGTGTGTCTGATGTACTGAATGACTTGTGTAAGCCTGACCTCTAGTGAACGTAAAAATAATAGAAAGAATTTCCTCAGATCGCCAGTCAAGCCCTTACTGATACTAAACTATTTACTGAAACATCTACAAAACAAAATTTTCACTACATAATGCAAGCCACAAGTGTTAAATGGATGAATAATCTATCTGGTTATAGTTTTTAATTCTATTTTACAAGTACACCTTGATAAACAAGCAACGACTTAACAGATACCCCCAAAAGCCAAAGCCAGAATCCAGACTGTTGTTCTCTTACATTACTTGCATCTAAACACAGTCAGCTCTTATTTATGGAGTTTCTTCGCTAAATTCAATAAAAGGACCAGCGTGGATATATGATTTGCATTGATTCAATCCTCTGGACTGCAATAACATGCTCTCTCTCTCTCTCTCTCTCTCTCTCTCTCTCTCTCTCTCTCTCTCTCTCTCTCTCTCTCTCTCTCTCTCTCTCTCTCTTTGAAAACAATAACTCATACATTGAATATGTATAAAAGCTGAGCGTTCCTAAGAGATGCCATGCATGATGAGTTTCATGGCCAGCAGACTGGACTGAGCCCAGACTGTGGAGAGTAGAACGATCTGACCAAATACGAGAAGGCAGAACTAATTCAATGGATCACAGATGTATGGGATGCTCCTAAGAGTGTGTCTGATGAATACCAGAGTAAAACATTTGCCTGCAAGCCAATCTATCTTTTGTGCCACTGATCCCCTGTCTCTCTTTGTGTGACGTTGAAGCACTCCCCAGGAGGCTCTAGGCCTGGGGTCATGCCTGGGGCTATCCTGTGGGGTGCCCAGTTCTAGGCCATGCTGGTGGGGCATTCCAAACACCCGCTCGCTGCTGCTTTTCTCTGCTACCGTCAAACCATAGGCCCCCTCACCAGGGGGTCGAAGCAGGGGAGCAGGATGATAGGTGAGCCTGAGTTCACAGTGTAGTGTAGCAGCAAGCTGCCGTACGAGCTCCACAGAGCCTAACATCAACTACTGTTACGCTATGCTCAGTGTGTTTATACTTGGCTGGTTACCAAGTGGGCCTGCTTGAGGCAAGGGTCAAGGGAGGGGACAGGGGACGTAAACATAACACTGTTATGTCTAGATGTTACGCTTAGATGGAAACTGAAAGTGTATGGTGTGTATACAGCAGGTCAAACCGACATAGACTCGACTCGTCTCCGATTGGACACATTGGACTCCGCTTTGTAAACGTGATACTTGGAAGGGAGGCGATGGAAGTGATTCAGGTGCAGTTACCGCTATGTGCCAGTGGAGGGCAAGTGTGAGTGAAGACACAACCTCAGCACATCAAGGAGTACAAGGGCCTGCCAACACGCCTGGCCTTGACAACGCATCCAGGGAGAAGTCATTTATTTTTGGAGCCTGAACTACATGGCAGCTGTGAGAACGTGAGGGAAGGAAGGAGGTTTGGGGGGGGGGGGGTCAGAATGGGGGAGGCGGGGTGGCTGTGTCGGAATGGTGGGGTGTGTCAGAAGGGGGGAGGGGAAGGAGTGGAGCGAGGAGGGGCCAAGCCACCAAACTCCAGTGACACAAAAAGCATTGTCCTGATTTAACGGCTGTAAAGTTGGACCTCCTTCTTCCCCCCACACTTCCCCCCGAACCCCCAACACCCTCACCATTCCCCTGCCAACCTTACTAACCAAAGATGATTCAATACGGACTGGGCATCATGGGAAATAACTTATTAAGATGGGAGACTCACCCTTCCTCCCTCTCCCCCATTCCTCCACACTGCGTATTCCATCACCTCTCGAAGGGGGGTCGTAAAATTGTCAGTGGGCTTTAGCATGAGGGGTAAGGTGACTGATGAGTCATCAACAGTAAAAGCTACAGGCCCCTGTTAGTCTGTGACACATAACTGCACTGGGACACAAAGAACCACGGGGTAGTAAAGCTTCCTTATATTATTAAGCCCAACTTAAGTGGTTGTAGTTTTCTATGGTATGTTGGTACCGAACACTTTTAACAACCTGTTTAGTAGGCGTATATACAGTGTGGAGTTCCTGTGGGAACTCAGTATCCTACTATCATAGACACAGAGATAATGAGTGTACTGTTTGTCTAGTATTTCATGAGTGATACACAACACAGAGGTTTTATTTGATTGGATAGTTTCTTGAAAATACAGTTGTTTGTCCAATAGGCCTATACTGTGTATGAATGATCCATTAATTACTGTGTTTGATTTCTGGCCTTGTGCTGAAAACTGACTACATATTTTTATCTATTAACCACAATGTTATGATTGAACAGTCTCGTCCATTATGTATAATATTGATTGTGGTTGTTTTAATAATGTGAACACAACTCTCTTTTACAAGTCCCAAGGCCTAGACAGACAACATTAATATATTAGACAGCTATTCCCCTTTTTTCCTTTTGGTGTCAAACTCAAATGTCCCATTAGTTTTATTTAATGTTTTTTTCAGCAAAAAAAGAGAGAAATCATTCTCTGTGTTTAATACTGGAATATTCAGTGTGAAAGATTCAATTAATATTTGACCATTTCTTTACACACAAATGAGCCTCAGCACAAACTCATGTTCAAGTCTCGACACAAATGTATGCAAACATTTTTCCTATGAATTTACACAGAAGCATTTATTTAAAGAAAAAAGTCCATCTTCCATTTTCCGGAAATTCACATTTCTCAATTATTCATTGGCAGGCATTGTAGCACCCGGTCTTTTTAATTTTTCATTTCTTCTCGGCTTCAAACAGCGAATCTTGGGAGGGGGAACCTAGTTTTGTGCGGTGGGAATTGCTCGCGGGAGAAGCTGACAGGATTTTCAGTCTCCCGGCACTTCTTCTTTTCTTCGTTTACAGCGAAGAGCGGAACAGATCCAGGTCAATTAAAACCCAAGAACAAGGGGAGCTCAGCAGCCCAATTGCGGTTGACACAACTGGCCGCAGTACCAGTTCTTACCCACGGGGTGGTGCCGTTTACTCAAGTATAGAGGGACGATTCGCAAATGCTTTTCACAATTAAAAATGGAAGATTCGTTGAAATGGTTGGAGATTCGTCTGCTGCTCACGTAGACTTGATGCCAGACTTGTAGACCAGACTGAAGTGAGCCTCCTAGGCCTAGCATTTTAGTTATCAGACAGAGCGCTGATCATTTCAATAAAGCTAAGATGGGTTGCGAGTTGTGAGGTAAGAATATTTCAGTGCCTCCCTGTAATAATGTACCAGTTTAAATGCTCACGGCGGCCCCTCATTCTTGGCAGTTTATAAAAGTCTATCAGACGTCTTCTCTTCCCGGCTCTACCTGTGCTGCCTCGTAAAAAGAAAAACCCGCCGACGCTTGTCCGACTGATGCGTTTGTGCCAGGAGTGTGTCCTCCGCCGCGCGCGTGTGGCAGAGGGCACCCCTCCTGTACTCGACGCGATGCTCGTTAAAACTCTCAAAGTGACACGGACCAGTAAAAACCGTAAGTGGCCAACCTGGGGGTGTCACATTGAATTTAACGGCCTCTTGTTTCTCTTCTGTCCCCCCACTTCTGCTTTATAGGAATCATATCTTGATTTGAAAGGTGCTCTACCCCTGCTTGTCCCATAACAGGCTATGACATCGAGAGGGGGAATGAGGGAGGGAGAGAAAGAGAAAGAGGGATGGAGAGAGACCCAGCACCGGCTGGAGTCTGAGAGCCTTTAATTGTGTTTATGACAGTGCCTTGCCTCTGGGACTGGCCCCAGTCCAGCGTGCAGAGGTGTGTGTGTGTGCGCGTGCGTGCAGCGTGTGTCTGCGCAACTCTGTGTATTTTGGTTGACCGCTCTGAGTGTGTGTGTTCGTTTGGGTAGGGCGGTTGTGTGTGTGTGTGTGTGGGTGTGGGTGGCATACTTATGACCTCCCTGATGGCCGGAGATGGGCTGAAGTCATAACTCTTCTGTCTGGGTTTACCCTTGAGCAATATCACAGCCACTCTGAGCTGCACAGAGTGCACCAAGTCAAGCCAATGAGCTCCTCTCAGAGTCCGCACACACACACACATTGACACAGGTACACACAGAAGAAGGCACACACACTGGCACATAAGGGCATAGCATCACCATTTAGGACATATTTAATACAGAAGGGTAAAGCAATTATCAATTTCATATGGATGCGCATCTTTGTGGGTAAAAGGTGAGATAATTAATTTTGGTGCAATGACAAATGAAATAAGCTCCATGCCAACTAAAAAGATATACAACATTCCGTACCTGATAGCCTATCTGCCAAGATTGCAGTTATTTCTCCTCTGCAGAAAATAAATGTCAAATAAATGATAGAGGAGAGATGGCATTTTTTGTGGCCTTGAAATACTGTTCATTCAGGCAAGTTCCTCTTTTTAAACATATTAACCCAACCTATTGTGAACTAATCATGTTTCAATAGTGGAAGGTGCAGAACTCTGCCGCTGGTTCTAACTAGATGAGACATTCTGGAAGATTGAATCAGAGGAGGGTGATACAACACACATTTAAGAGATACTGTTCTCTCTCCTTCCAACAGAAGCTTTTTTACCCACAGTGAAACATTGGGGGGGGGGGGGGGGGGGGGGGTAATGGCTTGTCTGCTGGCCCCCAATTGTGTGGCGCCCCCGCCCTTTTTTTATAAACGGGTTCAACCGATGACACGACAGCAATGCTACAACCAGCGTTTTCTTTTTGACTCCACGAGGAAACGACAACAAAAGGGTCTGGCTGGCAATCCCATTACCATGTTGGGAGCACGCCAACGACACTCTGCATTACCTAGCATGGCGGACAAATTGGCACTCAGAGTGGTGTTGTAATGGAGGCTAATTGCCTGAGTGCAGGGTTAGTTTGTATTTCATGCAAATCTTCTACCCTAAACCTGTGTAGGGGGAAACAGACTGAGAGGACCATCTAGTCTGATTTCACAAGAATCTCAATGCAAATGGCAGCCTGGGGAACTTTTGTTGAACTTGCCACAGTGTGCGGCTGCTCTCTGTATCTCTGGGATCTCTCTGTGTTGAGGATTCTGTATGTTCTGTTTGTGGAGGTCAGGCCTACATACATCTCTGGTAAGGCCATATATGGGCAAAAAGGCCTGCTACAAGACTGCACTGTTGGGGACGTTTTATGCCGCTGCGCAGTGTACTGCCCAGATCAGCAGGAAGTGGCCAGATGCAGTGGTGCGACACCTTAGCAACCCCACCTCCCCCGCCTTCGCCACACGGCTTTACCTCACTCAGTTCCACAGCTCATTAATCTAGCTCGTTAGGACAGACTAATCACAATGCAAGTGTAAAAGAATTTACACACTTCATACAGGAATGCCTAGCACTGTGCAGCATTATTACCAATGGCGATACTGGTAAAAGTTTATATTTTTACAATTTGTCTGTGTTGATGTACTTTGTAGTCTTTTGGTGAATATTATGTTAGTGCACAATGTCCCATGGAGAGTCTTAAGTACTCCAGGTGAGGGAGGCGGCGAAGGGGGGCGGTGTGGGGGGGGGGGGGGGGTCGACTCTTTGTTGGTTGTGATTCTGAAGCGAACCTTGTAGGGCAGTGTTGCAAAACATTTTCGACTCGTGACCGAGCCCCTCACAGGAGACTGGGTTTGCGTTGACCCGGCAGGTCACATGGCCAGCCTGAAAGTGGGTCATGGTAGAGATGGGAGGTTATAGCCTGTCGGTTGGGGCCTTCGGCTTACAGTAGAACATAGCGCACTCCATGTATCCTGGTACCATGACTGTGCCCTCTGGTCTCCAGAAGGTTACCCCCCCCACCCCCAACCCTCCATAACCCCGCCACCTCCTCACCCTGCCCACAGGCTTCACACTGCCATTCGGGCCAAGATAAATCGCAGTGGGGCTCCTGCCCCGTGCTGGGAATAGCTTCTTCCAGATAAGAAGGTCAGAGGGGACATTCCTGACCGAGGCTGACTGTGCTCCAGGCTAAAACAGGAGCCTAGGGGTGGCGGCCCGAAGTCCAGGCCAGCTCCCTCTGTGTTTGGATCAAAACAAGCCCTGAAACGTGCTCTAGCTTCGGCTGGGGCTGGTGAGTTTTCAGGGTTTATTTCCTATTTGTTTGTGAATCATTGTTAAATTGCTATTAGTTTAACTTCTTAAGACTTTGAAACCAAGGTGAGGTGCCGAATATACAAATAAATAGAAATTTATATAAAAAATATATAAAATATAATACTAAAACCACAGAAAGTATGGTGCTAGTTACAGTGTTAGAATAGTATTAGTACAGTATTAGTATTTTTCCGGAATAATTAGTTAGAATGTTTGGTACCTGGTCTTAAAAAGCCATTTCTTTCAACAAGGTTGTCACATATTATCAGAGGTATTTGAGTATTCCAGGGTCAGCTCTCACATTGAACTTTGACCTTGTGGTGGAACATGAGGGGGGAGAGGGGGGGCAGTATGTGAGAGGTGAGCACCATCATTTACATCCTAAACACATGACATGCAAACCGGCAGGGTTTAGGACAGGTCAAGTTCACAAAGGACAGCCCAGATCCTTGTACCCTCCCAGTTGTTTTTGCTCAACAGGCTCATAAGCGCATGAACACACGCACACATACAGACACACACATGCAGGCCAGCACACCAGTCATTACAATAACAATCACTGTGGTGCTTCACCTTGAAACGTTGCAGTACTCAGTTGTTATCACAGCGTCATCAGTCTACTAATGACCCCCCCCCCCCTCCTCCATGGCCCCCACAGGTCACATTCCTTAGACTCTCTTGAAAAGGGAGTCGTGCCTCAATGGTCTGTCAGTGTCAAAGCCACAGTGCCCCCCCTCCCTCTTCCCTGCCGGCTTCTAGCTCTTCTGCGATTCCACCTTCCCCTGCAGTCATATCAGGGTTGGCAGCTGGTGGTGCTCTAGGACTCCCCCTTCCCCCCCATTACCACAACTACCTCCATCACCATCGGTGGCAGCTCCTCAATAACAAGGCTGTAACCTCTACCCCACCTCCCCTCCACCTCCACTGTCTAACCCCCCCACACGCTCCCTCCCACACACACACGCACACACACCTCCACCCCACTTCCTCCCGTCTTCTCTTCTTTCCTCTTCCTTCTACCCTCTCCTCGCCATCACGCATCAGTCAGACCTCTGCGGCATCCTGAAGTAACCCTGAGCCCTCCCCTTTCTGCTCAGTAAATGGAGACCAGGCTGTCCTTAGAGTGCACTACACAACATAATGCAGACTGATGAAGAGTGCCTATGTGTATGGAGTAAAACAGAGAGGGGGGGGGGGGAGGGAGGGGTGAGAGACAGAGAGAACGGGGGCAGACTGATCTGTTTCCTCATACAAGTCTTTATTTCAAGGGCTGCAAAGGGGGGAAAATGGTGTGGACACAAAGGACACTGTGGTGCTAAAATCAATACACATGAACGCCCACTGTGTGAGTGTGTGTGTGTGTGTACTCACTATACATGGGTTGCTGCCCCACAGTACAATAGCATGGGGTCTGCCACCAGGTCATTACTGTGAACAATATTAATTGGGCTCCCTGTGAGACAGCACAGCCAGCGGCTCAGTTATGATACCACTAGGTAAATATTTGCCTGCGCTAACCCTGCTAGCCCGCATAATGATCCTTTGTGTATGTGTGTGTGCAGTTTGTCCATATAGTGTGCCTGTCTGTCAGCATGTGTGTGCGTGCACACTGCAGCCTATTTCCCCATCAACCCCCCCACACATACCCCTCCTCGTCCTCCTCTAGCCGCCGCTCAGCGGAGTTTGATCAATAACGCGCCCTTCATCCTCAAGTCGGGTCTGACCTTGGCAGCCTTTTGTCTCCTTACAAGGGCCAGAGTGCGCATGTTCGGGTTGGAAAACAAGGCCCTCAGAAATCCACCCTTGAGAAGAGAGGGAAAACCTCACTGCCTCACCAGCTCATTAAGAGCCTAATGAATCGTAAGTTTATAGTGTTCTTATGTTATTGTAATGAAGTGATGGAATGTTTGAAGTTACACAGGCCACCAACAGGGAAAGAACCCTCCGGGTCTGTCGGAAGCGCATGCACGTATTTAGAGGGAAAAAGAAACGGTGGAGGGAGGAAGGACTGAGATTCTACAGAGCAAAAACGTCCATCCATCTCATTTGTGAAGAGGGAAGTGGTGTTTGAGTACCCGTGCGTGCCGGATCAAATCACATCAATCATTCAGGAACATGTTGCCAAATAGTTTTTTTTTTTTTTAACACTAACTGTTACCACTACACAACAGAATGACATTAATCGTTCACACCTTCCATTACTTTTTATCAAGCACCAGAGGCTTTGAGGGGGGCATGTAGTGCCGACATGTTTATTGGAATGGAATCTGGAACTGCCTCTAGGGGGCGCCATTTACAACTGATAATATTCTAGACGGTATAGGTTGATAAATAATTAACACAATTCCCAAAGCCACTGGTAATGCTCTGTTCCCTCCCACCCAGTTTGTCAACCAATTGTGATTAGGTTGTCATTCCAAGTAGTAGCCATGATACATGTACTTCAGTATAAAGCATATAACTGTCTTATCCTTACAATGTTGGAAGGAAAACGACCCATATGTTACAGTTTGAGCATGTCGGTTTGATGGTAGGCCCAAAGCTTTATGGTCTCTTATGTTATTGGGAGTTGGCAGAGAGGAAGTGGCCAGTGCATTACTGGATTGAAGCACACTCTCCATCAGTGGAGCGATCGGCTTAGTCATCATATGGGACTGGACAATATTATCAGATGACATTACTCATGTACTGCCTGCCACTGCTGTGTGCCAAGAAAGGACAGTTGAAACTTAATGTTTCCCTGAGAAACACACAATAGTAAATGTTCCCATATTAATGAGTCGTTATTGTTCTCAAGAAAAAGAAACAAGGAGGACAATATTTCAAATAATAGTGTGCCACTTTGTATTGAATGACAGCTATGCTAGCTCACATTAAAATGATCTGGAACACAAACTACCAAAAAACTATTTAATGAATCATTTCGATTTTACAAAACCAAATGGTCTTCTGCTTGGAGACATAGGAAAAAAAACACTTTCCCCTTAAAACAATTATCCACTGAAACTCAGTTAGGTGATTCATACAAAAGAAACAACAGAACACTCTTCATTAAACCTTCCTCTTCTGAGTGCTGATGTACAATACTGTGGAGGAGGGGGAGAAAATGATTACAGGGTAAACAGCTGCAACATTAACCTTTAAAACTGAATGAATGCACTTTAGCAGTTGCAATGTTTTTTTTCTCATAGCTTGTGGTGCAGCTTAAACCAGGTAGACTTAACGGCAGTTGGTAGATCATGCTGTTGAGACTCAGATGCTGTAGCCCTTACCATTGTTTCCCCTGAGGAAGGCATCTCCGTATTTGTTCTTCAGCTGGCCGTTAACATACTCCTCTGTCTGCTCCACAGCTATGTTCATGTAGCCGTCCAGGCAAGCTAGCACACCTACAGACACGAAGTGCAGATAACTTATTGTGTTGCTTATCTTTACTTAGGACTATGCTAAAAAGAAAATAACATTTCAGCCAACGGTATGTGAAACTGGTTCGATCCTGTAACGGTAGCTCCAGTGTGACATCTGTGTTGCAAATGTGAGGGAATATTATTTGAGGTTTTAAAAAGGTAGATATTGAGAGAGATGAAACTGGACCATGCCTGGATCATGCCTTGTTCAATGGAGTAAGTTATGTGTCTGTTTTGTAATTAGACAGTTGTCCAAACCCAACTCGTTGTTGTTAAACACGCGTTGTAGTTAAAGTTTACCTCTGTAATCCACTCCAGAATTCAGCTTGACCACCACCGGTCTGCCAATGATCTGCTTCAGGAAATCACTCGGGGTCTGCTTTCTGAGGCTCATCTTGTCTACAAAGGACAGGGTGTGTAAACTTTTAGACAACTGGTCACATATGATTTTATTTATAGGTGTAGCCTACAACATGTCAATTTGACATCATGTCCATGCATTGTGATTGCACTAAATGTCAGGCGTTAGGTAACTAGCTAGCCTAGCTAACTCGCTATGGTTTAGCATCATGATTCAGATAGAAAGCTAAAGACTTTTCGTAATGTATGTAACAATATGCATCGTACATTTATCCTGAAAGAGAGCCATCTAGCTAGCTGTGAGTTTAATGTTACAGTAACCATCTACTACGCTAACGTTGGCTAAATGCTAGCGTGCTAAAAGCTAACAGGCCCTTCAGTCCTGAAAGCAGGGACACAAATTGGCTTAAAAATTGCTGCGCATGGGTAGTTTCTCTGAATACAACTAATAACAATGTCCTCAGAATATTGCAAACCAAAAATCTTGATTTTGTATATTGTACCCACCGGTAACTGCTTTGCCTCAACGTTCTCCGCACGATTTATCTTGGGTTTTGGCTGCAAAACACTGGCCAATCAGATCCTTATACTGGTCTTCAGCCTACGGTAATAAGTAAGGGACAAAACCAGTTCGTCTATATAGGTTTTCGTCTCTCCTTTTTGCTCTCTTCAAAACGATAGACACGCCACCGAATATGACACCCAAATTGACACACCCTACAAATTGCCATAGTGTATTATATCCAAACGTATGTTTAACTTGCAAACCTGTGTTTCAAAATGTTTTACACACCACACTATTGGCATAGGCCAGGCTATCACTGCATCAAAAAGATGCAATCTTTCATTCATGCACTTTCACAGTGCAATTATTTAGCCATAAATACCCAAATTAGAATGGCACAGTAAACATAGATAGTCTTAATATTTGCCATGCCCTGTAATATTCATGCTGATAATGATGTCCTTACATTGGGCTATTATGATTTCAGTGCCACTTATAGCACTTCATTAAATATGCATGAGAAAGCAAGTTCCATCTACAAACCATTATTTGATTCACGAAGACCCATTTTATCTCAGTAATGCAATGTGAATGTAAAGCAAAAAAAAAAAAAAAAAACGATTATTTTCTTATTAAATCTAATGAAATGGAAGATTCCCTTGCTTGGTACATCTAAGAGGTTCATGCAGGAGACATGCTGTTGTGCCTCACCGAGATAAAGTCTGCCATCTGATAACCCACAGTCGCTGAGTTCTTGACCCAAAAAACGATTTTGAGCCACAAGAAAAATTAGGTTGGAGCGAGAGGAAGGATGGTGGGAAGATAGATGGAGAAAGGGAGAGTGTGAATGTAGGGGAGGTAGGCCCTACCTACTGTATGGGCCTCTGTGTGTGTGTGTGTGTGTGTGTTCACAGACAAATGTGAACAAGAGCGCAAGGGTTTGGGAGAGAGAAAGAAAAGACAGAATGTGAGAGGCAGAAGCAGCCCTCGTGCATCTAGACAGGTTGCTTGTTAGCAGGGCATAGCTAGCCCTGCGGAGGCTAGAGGTTAATTTGGTATCTGCCACCTTGTTAAACTAAGGTCAGTACTACAAGTCCTTAAGTCATAAACAAGAGTGGTTAAGAGCCTTGTATACACCTAGGCACAGGTTAATGAATATTCAGATGAGGAGGATTTTTTTTTCTTCCCCCGGTTGTCTGCTTCGGTGATGTAGAAGATTTTGAAGATAAAACCAACTGTGAACTGTGTCCTTGCTTAGGCTACTGTTTGTTTTGAGTTTTTAACTACTGTGGGGTAAATCATAAGAAGAGCATTTTGTAGGGATCAACTGTAAATGAGCTAAAGGTACAATTCAATATTCTGACTCCAAGCTCCTCTCTTGGCATGAGAACATTATATAATTATATCCATTGTGGGGGCGCTATGGTTTGTTGTGTTCCTGTTATGAGAAGAGCCAAATAAAAATTTTCGTTTCACAAAATTGGCATATTTTTCCAAAAAATAAATTCCAATCAATGGAAAGGAGGGGTCCATATTATTGTTCATATCTCCCTTCTTTGAAAAAAAGTGATCCCTTTCAGCCCCTTTGCATTGTGTTGGAATCCCATCAACAGGAAGAATGTCTAATGTATTGTTGAGGAAGACGTATTGTTAGAAAGGACACCCTCGTTCAACTTTGTCCTCGGTTCCTCTGCAGCCAGACTGGTATTGCCTGATAGAAATAACAAGGACACGTGCAGATGTGTTAACAATAACGTTTCACCTCAGTGTACAGCACTTTGTCTGGGCAACCTTATCATGCTCTACCGTCGACTTGTGAAGAATGGTAGCTACTGTAATAACTATACGGTCTGACCAGATGGGACTCGCTCGGACTGGCTATTGCCAGGCTAACAGCGGTCAGCTGGAATGGACAGCAGCCGCAGCTTAGTCGATTCAGAGACAAATCCCTCTCCAACCTCCAGACCTCTTGACCTGGAGGGGTGGACTGGCGAAATAGAAAGATTACAGTGGGATGGAGGCACCGAAGGGGGTGGGGGTGGGGGGGCTGTAGGGAAAGATTGTTAGGGTGAGAAAGAAGGGAAGGGGAGGGGGGGTAGGGTGATGCGGGAGGAGGATGCCGTAGAGGAGAAGGGGGATTGGGAGGCAGCTCTCCCCCCCCTGTGTCCGCAGGCGATCTAGAGGCAGGGAGGAGAAGTCTAGACTAGGCTGACCCCCCTGGGAGGACAGGTTTTCTCTCCGGGTCAAGCCTGATATGCAGTAGGATAATGGAAAAAGCTCATGGGAGTTTCCCCAATAAAGAACACATTCCCTGTCACGGTAAACCTGCTCTTCCCTCTCCCAAATCCCTCACTGTATGGAAGTAATAGCTTGGAAGTGATAGGCAGTGTCCAAAAAAGCGTCAATCTGAGAGGAGACTTTAGCCACCACCCTTACTGCCTAGTCGCCTGGACGGTCATTTAATCCATTGGATATTATGGTTATGTCCAAGGCCGGCTTTCATCCTTGCCCCGGTACATCGTAGCTGCCTGTCATTGATTCCTTTCAGCACAACCTTGTGTTTTCTCACCTGAGCTTCAATACTGATGATGCCCTTCTCATGCACAATGATGGAGAAAAATAACTGTAAAATAAAGAAATAAATACATGAAATACACCAATCCTGGATCACTTTGTCATCCTTAAACTGATTACCTTCAGGGATGTGTATGATAGGACAGTATGCTCTTGCTTTGTAGTGACTTCCTTGTTATTTCCACGCCAGTGGCACATCCAGCGACCGCCACTTAGTGACTCAGCTTGGAGCGGTGGCGGATGGTGACAGTTGACAGAACACCCCCCACCATGCCCCCCCTCTCACCCCCACCCCCACCCCCACCCTGCCTGGGGGCCGGTGGTGAGCCAGGCACGGCGCGAGGCGGGTGTAATCACTGCCGGTAATTTAGAAGAAATCCGCTGAGCTGCTCTCTCTCACACACACACACACAGATGAAAGCCCACCCTCCTCTGCCTTTCTCCATCAAGCGTTTTTTCTCTCCCGTAGACAGAGAGAAGGAGAAGAGAGAAAGAGGCTTGGAGAAAGAACCGGGCCCGGCTGGTTGGCGTCCCCCAGGGGTTAGTTTTGGGACCGACACAAATCAGCCCTAGCCCTGGAGGCATGTTTCATCCCTCAGGAGCACAGGGACCACAGACAGACTGTCAGTCCTCCCACCAGACCCCCCTCCCTCTCCATCCCACACCCTGTCCATCCACCGCTGCAATGCCCGGCAGCAACCATCTCACACAGGTCTCCCCCGGGAGGTCCTCCCCCTCCAACCCACCCTCGCTTAGTGGGAAACAGGCAAGATGCTGTCTGTCTGGTGCTAGCTGTCTGTCTGTCTGGCTGATTCTCTCATGTGTATCGTAATCTGATTGACTGTGATATCTCAATCTGACATGTCTTTGAGGTATCCCTTTATAAGATGTTGGAATTGTAAATTATTCTGTCATGCTTTATGCTTTCAAGGAAAAATGAAAGAATTCTCAGAATGTTCTGCGCTTGACTTGTCATGTCATGGTTTAGGAAGTTGTTATGCAATGATTCAGAATATATCTGTGAAAATATATACGGTAGTATCAAAATAACATCACCATTCTGTACCAAAGGGGAAAAAACTATAATTCGAACAGGATTTCAATTGGACAACTAGAATGATGATGGCCAGATGAGAAGTGTTTGACTGAGAGAAACAGAGAGAAAGGGAGAGATGTTGAACAGAGAGAGTAAGGTGTTGACAGAGGAGGGGGGGTGCGCACTCTCTGAAAAGAGAGAGCAGTTGGAGAGAGAGAGAAAGAGAGAGAGAAGAGAGAGAGGCAAAGACAGAGAGGGGGGAGATGGGGAGAGAGAGAGAGAGAGAGAGAGAGAACCTGGTGGCTTTTGTCTGACGGATGGTGAATGGGTGCTTATACAAGGAGGCACTCCAGCGCACCCATAAATATGCATCGTGACATTTGGAACAAAGCCGCGCGTACCCGCTTTCATGATGAGCTCCGTCCGCATCCCATAACATATTGCCATATACTGTCACACCTTGTGTTTCCTAGCCAATCTCTCTGTTCATCAACCTGGCAGATAACCTCTAGATGTTGGCAGGCGATATGGAGATGTGGAGAGCCACTGGCCTGTATACGTGCGTGAACAAGGAGGGCAGCCGTTTCTATATCTACTGATAATGACAATGTTTTGGGGATTATGTGTTGCTGTTTTTTGTGAATACAAATTTGCTTTGAGTTTAGAGGGTGGCATTTCCTTTTTCTGCAGAGTCAAGTTTTAATACACCACCGTATTTGTGAAAGAGTTTTAGTGTGGTAGGGGAAGTGTAGTTGGGAGTTCCCTGTTCTCGCCTTGCAGTGTAGCATTTAGAACATCGCTGGCCTTCTTCTCCAAACACCTCATTGCTTTAGAAAGGAATAAATATCGAAGACAGCCAGAAGCAGTTCTTTTCAAATCCCACACATCTCTCCTCTGCTTTCTGTCTTAGCTTGCTCTCTCTCTCTTCCTCTCTCTCTCTTTCTTACTATCGCTACCTCTCTCTCCCTCTCACTTTTCTTCCTCTCTCTCTCTTTCTTACTCCCGCCCTCCCTCTATTTCTCTCTCCCTCCCTCTCTCTCCCCATCTCTCTTTGTCTCTATCGCTGTCTCTCTTTCGCTCTTTCGTTGCCATTTGACCAGCAGTGCATCCTGCCACTGAGGACCTGTGACTCAACAGCTGAGAGTACAGCTACGCTTCTCTCCCTGTTCTCTTCCCTCATAAATATTCATCACCACAGGAACACCGTGTGTGAGTGTGTGTGCTTCCTTTTCATTCTCAAGTCCCTAATCCTCCACGTATCGACATTTAAAAGCACGGGGGGGGGACTGAGGTGACAAGCACAAGATACACCTCGATGGCAGGGGGAAAGTCAGGGGGAAGGGCTGGTGAGGGGGAGAAGGGGATGGGGGGCTGATGTTTTACACTAATTTCTTCATCCCTTTCACAGGAGTGCTGTGTTACAAGAGAATTCCTGAGGCGAGCCAACGGCCCGATAAATCTGCCCTAGCTTCTCTCTCTCTTTCTTCTCTCTCTCTCTCTTTTGCTCTCTCTCTCTCTTTCGCTCTCTCTCTCTCTCTCTCCCTCCCTCTCTCAATATGTCTCCACGGAATGTCAGCTGGCGACCGCCCAGACCACGACCAGTAGCCTCTTTTCAGAACATGCCAATCTCTTCCGGATGAGAGAGCGACCCCCATATTGGAGATGCGTGTGTCTGCGTGTGTGTGTGTATGAGGGAGGTGCTTCCGTAGACAGATCGACACACCTTATCTGCGCCCTCAGTGCCCGCTCGCCGTCTGAGGTCACACTCTCCGCCAGGCCTCTGACGGCCACTTCCTCCCGACCTCGCCCGTTAGCTCCGGCCTGCTCGCGGTGACACTGACAAAGCACGCGTGTCACATAAAGGAACCCGGGGTAAGACGGAGCATCTCTTCCTGTCTCGCTGGTACACCGTGCGAAAGGAGACGAGTGGCACGACACCGAACGGTGTCGTTCATCAGCGTCTGGGAGAACCTAAGAGTCTGTCCGTGTGGATGTCCAGGTGGCGGAGTAGCTGAGTGGGTGAGGGAACCAGGAACAGGAAGTGTGTGTGTGTGTGTGTCCGTATGGAATTTGCGAAAAAGACGCCACGGCTCTCTGTTTAGGCTGGCGTCCCGCCATTCTGGATTCTTGTGTTGCCTCTATTAAAAGGTGGTAGGTAGACGCACACTCGTCGCACCCCACCCCCACTTCCTACGACGCACATGCATAGACACACATGCAGACACACACAAAGACACACACACACAAACCCCTCCCCTCTTGCGGGTGAGTCATGAATGGATCAGGTATTTGCTACGTACACACACACACACACACAGACATACCGACTCACTTTCACTCACACCTCACACACACAAGCTGTGCCCCTGGGTTGTAAATATAATGTAACACAACTCATAATATTGCCATGTTGCAGCATGGATATAGCCTAATGAAACTGAACAAAAGAAAATTAATAAAAAATAGAAAACAACCAAACAGATTGCTTCAAAACAGATCTCTACACATCCCTTAACTTCCATTTCTTAAAACTCCTTTAGGTGTTTCTGACGGCTGACTCGTTTTGAACACAGCTTACCACACCAGCTATTTAAAAGGGTTCATGTTACAGCATGACAGTTGGCATGAGCAGAAAAGTGTTCGGTGCCAAGTGGAGCTGCCAATGGTCGGCTTGGCTGGTTTTTAATATTTTAATGTGTTTCATTACGACAGGATGGGCCAGATAACCTTTCTGACGTCCATGCAATTGTCTGCAAATGAATGAGATTACATGACAAGCAGTGAACGACGGAGCCCAGCCGCACGCCTACCACTGCCGGTTATCTGATGGTCGCCTAGCAACGGATCCCTGACCTGACGTTGACCTCCACCCGATAAGGTCAGCACCTGAAGACTCTCCCATTGGAGGGCTGGCGGGGGAGAGGGGAGGGGCTTGGGGAGGCAGGGTGGAAACAAAGGAGTACAGACCAAGGGCAGGCTCCTCTGCATACAGCCAGCATGTTCCTCACAGACAAAAACATGCTCTCACAAAGGCACGCCACTCCCCCCCCCGTCTCGCTGCACTGCTAGGATTTTGTTACCTGTGTGTGTGTGTGTGTGTGTGTGTGTGTGTGTGTGTGTGTGCTTGGCAGTAGAAGGTCAACCGGGATAGACTTGTAGTCAAATGAATGCTGTTCAGAATTTAAAAAAGCTATGTTGTGTATTGGCAATTTGTTGGCTTGATGTGCTGGATAGATTTGCTTTCTAGATAGAGAAACTGAAATGCTTTTAAATACACAAAGGTTCACACAAGGGGCAGCTTTCTCTCCCAAACACACAGTCGATGCAGAGAGAATAACACACCTGTGTATGTGCACTGTAAAACGACAGCATTAGCAAAACTGAACGGTGGGGTCACATGGGATATGATATAAAATGATGCAACCGTAATCCAAACTCACGCGCACACACACACGATCACTCTGTCCTTTTTCTGCCTCTCTCATGCACATACCTCTCAGTTCAACAGCAACGATATGGAACTTAATCTAAATTGCGACAGCGGCAATATCCTATTAGAGCATGGCAATAAAATCAGGCTGGCGCTGAGAGGAGCCGTGGAGATATCAGAACACGTTCACCACGCTCCATTTACAGAATGAGGTGACATTAATCAGCAGGCTCCCCTCTGACATACACAGGCAAACAACTATACACATACAACATAAACACAGTCTCATGTTGTCTCTATTTCTGTCTCTCGTTTGCCTCACACACACATGTGCACTGCGCACACATTCATAACTTACATGCTCATTGTACAAGTACACAATCGTCATTCTCTCTCTTTATTATGCACACACACACCCAACGTACAGAAGCACACTCACACGTAGACACAGCAGACAAGCACACACACACAGTACACACAGAAGACACACGCACACACACACACACACACAGTACACAGACACACACTCTTCATAAAAGGGTGTTGGAAGGATTCCTGTCCTAAATCACTGTTCTAGCTGGTCCTAATGCTTCATGTGCACTAGAAACAATTTACTCGAATAATTAGATTGAACTTTATTGATGCCAACGTGAAATAAAGGTGGCACAGGGGCCCCAGACTAAATGTAGATCAGAAAGTATCAATGTAAAACAAATAAATAACTATTATAAAAGTATACACTATAAAGGTATTTGTAGTAGTGCCTATAATATAAAAACAGTAATACAAAATAAATGTACACATAGTACTTAATAATACCTATTCATAATAATCATTATCAATTTATATAAGCTATTCAAGTAAAGAAAGACAGAGAGGCAGCCGATGTGAGGACTGTGTATGGCCACAGCCAAAACAATCTGTGGTTTGCTCGTATATATTGATGGGAAGGAAGTCCTTGACCATTAAGATGAATAAACTGCCCTGAATAGGGAAAATTACAAGACATCAAACTGAATCAACTCAATGGCATAATAAAGCTATTCTGCATTGTTTTTTCATGGAAAGGGTGGAGTTTCTGAACAGGAATTCACAATCATCTTGCTAGAAGTTTTCAAATTTGGTTTCCCCATGCGCCATTTATATCAGTTATGCGATTAAATATTGGTTTAAAATGGTCCATTCAGCTGACCACAACAATGAAGCACTAGGATCCAGATCTAGGGATTGTTTCAGGCCATCTGAGGATGGCAGTTTGATTAGACAGAATTGGCAATGTGGGCTGAAAACAACTATTTTCCCTGAGTTGGAGGACCCTTCTTTTGTCCCACAGGATTTTAAGAGACCTCTCCCCCAGTTCACTAGGAGCAACCTAGACTCCTCCTCTGTGTGTGTGTGTGTGTGTGTGTGTGTGTACACTATGCTACAGGGGAAATGTTGAAGGTCAAAGGGCAGGAAGTGAGCCACCTGCTTCTGTCACACTGACAGGGAGAAGAAGAGATAGAGGGAGGGAGGGAGGGAGGGAGGGAGGGAGGGAGGGAGGGAGGGAGGGAGGGAGGGAGGGAGGGAGGGAGGGAGGGAGGGAGGGAGGGAGGGAGGGAGGGAGGGAGGGAGGGAGGGAGAAATAGAGAGAGAGAGAAATAGAGAGAGAGAAATAGAGAGAGAGAGAGAGAGAGAGAGAGAGAGAGAGAGAGAGAGAGAGAGAGAGAGAGAGAGAGAGAGAGCGAGAGAGAGCGAAATAGAGAGCGATATAGAGAGCGATATAGAGAGACAGAGAAGATAAATGCAAACTAAGTACAGTGCACTGTATGTTTCAGTATTACTACTGCCTATTCTAGTGTTGTGAAGGTTGTCAGGGATACTGCTGGCTGTGTGTTGTATCAGGTCAACATATGTCTTTCATCTGCTGCCCTAGCTTTAAATATAAACCGAGAAGTGTTTGTTTGAGTCCTCAAGGACATAAAGGACTGAACAACCTCCATACAATACATATAGTCTAGCAAGACGGGTCATGACTTCCTTCAGTGACACACACGTGTATACAGTCCAGGCCTTTTCCTTTGGGATATTTACCCAGGAGAGGACAGGGAAGAGACAGAGGTTCCTCTCTCTCTGTCCAAATGTCCCTAGCAGAGCGGAGAGAGAAGAAGGCCAGAGGGCAAGGCGAGACACCTGCTTCTGTCACACTGTCAGGCCACAGGCAGACCATCAGGGTACAGAGTGGAGGTGTGTGTACATGTTTCAGAGTGTGTATTATGTGACTTTGCTGTGTTTGTGTGTTTATATGTGTGTGTCTGTGTGTGAGATACCCCTTTCTCCCAAGTCCAAAAAACACAAGCAGGTGGCACGGGAGCCGTTTGTGTGAGTGAGTCCACTGGTGAAACAGGTCAAGAGGTTGATTCAACCAGGATAACAAAGTGCTCAGCTTAGGAACAAGAATTGCGAACGTGGGGGTATGTGAGACAAGACCAACTGAGGAAAGTTGAGTCTCTGCACTGACCTCCAAGCACCTTTATTAAAGATGAAAATCTTCAATAACGGTGTTGTGTTTGTCTAGCTTTATGTCAGGCTTTTTGGTATGGCCACAATGTTCCTTTACAAATTGTAATACAATTTTAAATAACTTCATGTGTTAAGGATAATTGTTAGGCTATAAAGTGTGAACGAAGAAGTAAAAATGGAGAACTGGCAGGTTTTTGTGTGAATAGGGTATGAGAGCGAGAGATACAGCAAGAGAGAGTCTGAAGGTTTGTGTGTGAGTATGTAGTGTGCACATGCATGTATGTGTTTTTGTCAATGTAAGAGAAGCAGTGGGCGGCAGGGGCTGGGGGGGTAGGGTAGGGTAGGAGGAACGGGGGGACAGGTGGCATGCCGGACAACCCTGGCACCAGCCACCCACAGAATTTATCACCCTTCGACAGCGCCGGCTAGGCAGGGGACAGATGTTTCCGTTTACCCCAGGGCGACATCAGAGTAGCCTGGCCTAGCGTTAGCCTAGCATAGCCCACGCGGGACATGAGAGGCAAGGAAGACCCTGCTGCAAAGCAAAAAAGAGAGAGAGAGACGGAGAGAGAAAGAGAGAGAAATGAGAAGAAAACTGGGCCCTGAGGCAGACACCTCCTCTCTCCTCTCCTGTCTTCTCCGTCTCCTCGTGCCAAAGCACCTGAAATTCATTTAGCACCTCACTAACCGCTGCGCACCGCTGTGGGGAACCATTTTAATAAGTAGTAATAATGCCAACACACAAAATGAGCTGTTTTTAAAGCAATGGAACAGTGCAGTTATGAGGCAGGAAAGGCGGGGAGGGGGGCATCTAGTCCAAACAAATCCTGCTGATTTTTTAATATCCAATTTAAATCGGAAATTGATTTGGTCGTAATGCAAAGACCCCCAATCAAGGTTTATGTTTTGATTTCTTGTTCAAATGTAATGTATGTATGCATATTTCATGATAATACTGACCATGAATAATTCTGACTACCAATAGATCTTCAGATGCAAGTAATATTATACGGATAAACTGTTTGTTTGTAATTTATCTCAGTTGCTTTTCTGAGGGGACACTGTGTGCTTTTCTAGCATGTCGACATTTGAGACCCTGGCAATAGCTTGAACACAGGGCCGGTGTCAGAGCAACGACCTTTAGGTGTGACCCCAAGTGAGGTCATACTGGCGTTACCATGGCTACTATCAGCGGATTGTCCTGTTGCCAGCATTACTTCATCAGCCTGGCATGGCAGGGGTCATGGAACAGGCCCAGTGACCTGTCTTCCTATGGTGACTAAACTCAAGTTGAACAAAAACAACACATAGACTCATGCATCCATACAAACTACACATTTAACTATCGAGAGAAATGTAAAACATCTTAGTAATTAGGAAGTGACTTGATGTATATAGTTGTCCTTAGAATGTTTTATCCCGAAACAGATTACCAAACAAAACTTTTTGTTTGAGGGGGAAGTTATTAAAGTACTGGTAATAGTAATAGTAAAGGTAACTATTGCATTGACTGTACTATCGATACAAAAAGGATGTTTTTGACTGTGTGGAAAGTCGATGGAGTGAGGAGGGAACTTGTACTTTGGCTGTCAACTCTGCACCTGCTCACCTCAATGGAGAGCTCAGCTGCAGGTGGTCGTAAGTTGGACTACACAGCTGTCCACACACACACACTCGCACATTCACCTGTGTCAACCCCCCTAATGGTTATGATTAAATACAACTGTGACAGAGGTAAAAAAAAAATTTGATATAATAAAAAGAAGATATTTTTCACTGTGATTTCAGATGTTGTTCTTTAACATAGACAGAGAACATGAATACACACACACACCACCCGAATATGTGTTTTGATGATTTAAAAAATGTCTGCTCCTTTTTGTCATGACAATTGTTCAAAGCTAATTCCTGAGACGTCCATGTGACTTGAGTAAATGATCCTTTATACACTAACAGGCTTCTAGGCATCCATCACATAGCTTGAGATTGTCCAGCCTCTCTTTGGACTTCCTGTCAACCACTGTGGATTCTAATCATGTTGTTCTGTGTCCTAATTAGCAGGATGCAAAGCACAGTCTTTGTCACCTGTGGACAGCCAAGAGGGCTAATTTGGGCTTTTGCTAATTGCCACGGTAACGAGCCTCCTGCGCCTCCGTCGGGGTGGGTGGGTGGCAGAGATGGCAGGAGGAGGACAGAGGGAGGGATGGAGGGATGAAGACACAGCTCTCCTCACACACGTCCGAGGTGTGAAAGTATGCGCCGGGCCAAGAGCACAGAGCCTGGAGGAGTACAGCAGGGAGTGAAACACAGGCTGCGATGTGAAAAAGCCCAAACGCCTAGCTGAGAGAGGAGAGGAAAACGCCACTCTGGTGCCAATTCAGGATCCCACTCTTGTGGCATCACATACTTATGACCTTATGTGGGTACAAAGTGTATTCGTTTTGAGCTGTAAAGTGTGTTTTGAGTTGTGTTTGTACATGTACATGACGTCTGTCGTGCAAGTGTCTCTCTCTCTGTGTGTGCGTGTGTGTGTGTGTGTGTGTGTGTGTGTGTGTGTGTGTGTGTGGCAGGGGTCAGCCCAAATGCAACAAGAGAACCATAATCAACAAAGCTTTATTTACAAGCAAATTACATGAAATGTGTTGATGCTAATTTGTTAGCTGTGCAAGGTTCTTATTGTCTGTACATTGTAAGGCTGGTAATGTTCCTGGGTGAACACACCCCAGTAGTTGATCTGTGAGTTATTACAAGTCATAAATCAAGTAGCCTAATAACTATGAAATAGTGATGCGTTAGAGTATCAGTCTGACTCATTAATAGTTGCTTTCAAAACATTTTATAATTTCTCCATGAAGAAGATTAGACGTAACTGGACCCAGTAATGAATATGGAAACCATGAAATGATATCTGTGTAAACTTAAAATAGTAAAGGAATGCTACAAAATGCAAAGCAAAGAATTATCATTATAATTATTATATAATTGTATTATTGTCACTTATAAAGTACGATTGTTGGAACTGCAAAAATTGAGATTCAAGACATCGAAATTTAACACAAAATTAATTATCAATCTCATTACAATTTCATTTTTTATGCATTCGATTTATTGTTAAATCTGAACGAGAAATATGATCGTAAAAAAATTACAATACGTAGCAAAATACCAATTGAAAATAAACTACACCCAGATTCATATTTACTTTCTTGTTTTCAAATATGTTTTATGTTTGCTGGACAGCAATACAGCCTGGAAGCTTAGGGGCACCTTGTGCGATTCTACGCTGCTCTCGCGGGCGAGCTCCTCTGAGAGAGAGAAAAAGAAAGAGAGAGAGAGAGAGAGAGAGAGAGATAGAAAGAGAGAGAGTGTGTGTCTGTGCGCGAGTGTGTAGAGTGTGCACGAGAGTGTGTGTGTGCGAGTGTGTGTGTCTGCTCTGCTGTTGCTGCCCTTTGATCCCTGCATTAGTGTTAGTTAGGGGCTCGGAGACACACACTTACACCGAGAGCAGCCATAGTCAAGACACGGCAACAACAACAGCACCTCCTCCGCCTGTGTTCCCATTCCCAACAATACACTTTAAACCGAGGACAAGCCAGGTGCACGACCAAGTCCCTGCCATCACTCGCGCCTACAATCTCAATGGGAAAAAACCTTTTTTCTTCTTATCCCTAAAACAACGAGGAGAATGTGATATAAAGGGGGAAAATGCCAAGGAGGAAGCAGGAGCAACCCAAGCGCCTGCCTTCACGTAAGTCGTTTGCTGTATTTCTGCTATTTTAATGGCTCTCCGTGTGTTTTGCGCAGTAGTTTAGGGTTAAAGAGGTGAAACAGACAAAGACACGGCGTAGGTTATTTCTCCTTTTTTAGGTCTGAGCAAGGCAGCCATGTTGTTGGCGATGAGTAACGTTAGCTAGCCAGCGAGTGAAAAGCGGTACGTGGCTTTATTAGAGTATAATCGATAAAGGTCCCGTTCCCCTAAAGGTTGCGGTCAGTTAGCTTGTGTATCGGTTGTATGTGCTATTATGGCCGAGCGTTTTGGTTTATCTGTCCGTGCGAGCTACTCTCTTTCGGGGGAGAAAGGGGAGGATCTGAGAATCTGGCCGCAATAAAATGAAGGGTCAGTCGGATCAGACAAGCCAGACTCAGGCTACCATGCCCTACTGTTCCTAGCAATAGCGCGATTTAGCAAAGATCGGTAACTTCAAATTTATTGGTAATATAAATGTCTAACTTTCTTTACCGCGGCTCATAACGTTTGTGTGTGTCGCTCGCAGACTTCTCGCGCTGTTGTACGTCGAGTTCTTTGAAAGTATGGTGAGAATATTTAAGCAGAGGTATTCTTCTACCACCCCTCCCTGTTACGAGGGTTGTCTGCATGCGGGGCTATGTCAAAGCCATGGTCGGTCACCTGAAGTTCAGGGTTTTTTCCTTCCCTTTGCAGCCATTCATTGCAGACAGACTACGATCAATACCGCGGGTAGAGACGGTAAATTGCTAGAGCCTATTCCAATTTCTTTGTCGCGAGACGTGTCAACGCAACCAAATGTCTAAACAAGGAATGAAATGTATCTTTGACTTTAATCGAATACATTTTTGTTTTTTTGACCCTCCGTTGCTTTGGTGTTAAGATTGTGCTTTTATCAGTCCACTGGCTAATGAAAAGCTGCAATTACACACTCTGTCCGCTAGAGGATTACTAACAGGCAGACTGATCTAAGGAATTGGCCAAGTGAGGCAATGTTGCCATTGAAGTGCTTTGCTCTGAAGACATGCATAAGAACACCACTTAATGAGTCATATTTGGTATGCAAATGCAATGAATAATTGAGTGATTAATCCCATAAATCAACGATGTTTTAATGAATTTACCTTAATGACAGGGTGTCATCTTCATCTCTCAAATGTCAAACAATGCCAACTGTTCAGCATACCCTCTAAAGGACATTTTGCAAAGCTCAATAGCTTATTTTATTTAATTAAAATGCAGTTATCAGCTCTAAGTTAACATCAGTAGCCAATAACTATCCTATGTCTTCCCAGCACAAATAATACAGACCCACAAACATACACATAACCCCAGCATCTCAAAACATCCAAAAATAAGTTTGCTTTTCATCATCATCCACCAATATGGCGCTCAGGTGTCAGGTGACCCAGAGTTGAACTTGGGGAAATTGCAGCGGTTGGCTGGGAGGCGTGGAGGTGGAGGCTGAGTGAGAGAGCACCGAGGAGGAGGAGAGAGAGAGAGATATTTGGACAGTAAGCCCACACTCTCATGTTAGTGACGGAGAATGTACGCCACTGGATTGGACGGCATGGCACGGGGTCATGCTCCATATTGACACGCACACACACGCAGAATTATATTAGCTTAAATATTAGATAGGATATGGAAATGTTTTCTGAACATGATCAAATAGAACACATTTACGGTGTAAACGAACAGTGAGAAGTGTGTTCTACTTTGTTAGTTAGACATGGTGCTAATCCATTCGGCTGCACCTCTTATAGTGTGCGGCAGAAGAAGCCTTTTATTTCGGAAGGTGTGCCAAATACCCCGTCCCCCACTCCTCTATCCCAGACTTGTCACAACACAATGCATTTGTCAGAGGATTCTCTCTGCTTCTCTTTCCTTTTTTCCCTTCCCCTTTCGGATCCTCCCACTCTGGAATGGAAGTGTCACCTCAGCTCATTGGCTGTCAGTCCTGTTTGCTTTCATTATTCTGACAACAACACCTATTGGTCGTGCGCCAGGCGGCAGGCACGGTATTGGAACGGCAAATCTCTTCATCGGGGCCCGCCTGCAGTGAAGGGGGGGCCGACTGAAACGCTGGGCGTTTGAGCCAAAGGTGCTTCGTCTTAGCCCCAGACCCACATAGTTATTTGGGCTGCGTACTCTGGGAGCATGGCGTCAAGCTGCGTCGACTCTGTCGCATGGCATCTGAGAGGAGGACAACACACATGCGTGCCCGCACACACACACACACACACGTCAACACAAGCTGCCAGTGGAGGTCACAGTACAGTACAGCGCTCTCACTTTGACAAGTAAACATGACCTTTGGTGCCACGATGAAAACTGCCATTCTTTATGACCTTGGTGGGTGCGTGATTGTTTGTGTAATTCTATTGGCCTATTACTTACTGTAAATACACACTCTAAAACGTATCTGCCTATAAGCCAAGGCTTGGGTGTACAGCTTTTCAGGTTGCCAAACTTGAATAAAAGTCCACATTTTCAGGAAAGCCTTTTATTAATAAAACAAACAAAAAATAGCAACAGATGAATCATCTATGATAATCACAGGTCATAATTATGTCTCCTAATTCCACTGAAAGCTTTTTCAAGTGATGGTCACTTCCTCCTCACCCACTCAGATACACCTTGGCCTAATTCATAGAACAGAAATGGTAACCTATAAATACATGCAAGAGAGGGAGGGAGAAAGAAAGGGAGTGCGAGAGCGAGACCATATCATGAAGGGCAAAACCTCGAGGGCAGGGAGAGGGTAGACATTTTCTCCCTTCCTCTCCCCTCCCTCTCCGGTTTCTCAGGTTATCTGCATTTGAAATGGAGGGATTTGATTTGAGCCCCGTGCTCCTCCTTACCGGCCAATGGCCAGGCTGCGTCTGGGTGGCTTCGTACCTTAGCGTAATGGCAGGTCACTGGCTCCTTTCCACTCGCTATGATTATAATGACCTTGGCAGGGCCAGGGCTTGAAAACATTGGATTAAGGGGAAAGGAAAACGAGGGGAGGTTTCCATTTCGTTCTTGGCATCAAATTTGTGGGGAATTTCAGCCAAGAATCCCCCCACCCACCACCAACACCGCAGCCATTGCTCCCCCTCCCCCCACCTGCCCCCCCCCCCCCCCCCAGTTTGATGGGGCTCAAGCTCTCTCCCAGTGCTGGCCCCAACGTAGCCCAAGCGAATAATTATACACAGGCATTCACTTAGAAAAGAATTAAAGGCCAGGAGAGAGGTGGCGGATTGTCCTTTTTGCTTGGCGCGTCGCAGGACCGACAGAGACCTGTGCTCAGTGGCTGCCTCTTCTCAGCAGGCACAACCAGCCAGAGCCCCAGCTCTTCTCCTCTCCCTCTGTAAATACATGCATTTTGTTGTCAATAAAAGAAAGTTGAAAGCTATCGGGCCGGGTCCCCATCGAGCTTGTAGCTTGCCCGGCACTCGCCACTGCAAACGGGTGGGCGAGTCCTGCAGGTGTTGTCAAGTTTCCAATTGTTGTCTGAGCATTTGTTTTTGAGGTTTATGTGGTTATTTATTTATTTAGAGGGGTGACAGTTGACGCTTGAGAATAATTGTGGCGGTTGTTTGTTAGCGTGTGTTTGTGCGTGAGAATAATTAGCTCAGGTTTGGGCACACTTCCCTCCAGCCTCAAATTCATCGAAGTCGATAAAGCAGGTAATTTGAGCTCGGATTTGCTTGCGCCAACGAGTAGAACCCGCAAACGCGTATGTAAATCTCCTGAGCTAATTATTTTGTGATGCCTACAGTAATGCTTATTCACTTAATTTGAGAGGTTGTCTTGACAAAGAACAGAATGTGCTTCTTCCCTCCCTAGTGTTTACAATGCGCTCACCCTGTTGGCCAGTAGAAAACATCCTTGCTGTAATTCACGATGACCCAATTAACCCAGGTTGACCGAAATCATCCACCACTGGAGGTCCAGAAATGCCAAAAACCAAAACAGAACCCACTCTTTTACACCACTTGCCCAGGTTTCAACCCCCCTGCCTCACCCTCCTTCCACATCTATCTCAGGGCGGAATGGACGGTCCTCAGCCTTCGGTAACGATTTTTCCCCATGTTGACAAGTCACAACATGGAGATCTACAGCACGGAGAGCAGCCCTTTGGCTATAGCGATCTCCACCCCCCCACACACCCTACCCCCTTGCACGGAGTAATAGCAATCTCACAGGAGTAGCAGGGCTTTCAGCTGGCAGCAGTTCATAAGGAACAGCTCGTCGGTGCAGCTGGGAAAGACGGCGAGAGAGAGGGAGAGAGCTGGTGGTGTTGGAGATGGAGGGAGGGAGGGGAAAGAAGAGGAGGGGAAGGCTGTTAAGAGCTCTGGGCGCTTTTCTCTGTTGTACCACACAAGTGCATCCAGACCCTGCAGGACAGGCCTTTAACAGGCGTGAGGGATTGAGGGATGTAGAGAGAAAGAGTGAGGGAGAGAAAGAGCGAGGGAGAGAAAGAGCGAGGGAGAGTTGAGGAGGGAGAGTTGAGGAGGTGGAGGGCTGGGAAGCTGGAGTCGGCCAGTAGTGCCAGACGAACGCTTTTAAACAGGGATGTGATTTATTGTTGGGTCTCACTCCCTTTCTTTCTTTCTTTTTCTCTCTCTCTTTTTCTCTCTCTCTCTCTCTGACTCTGTCTCTCTGTCTCTGTCTCTCTCTCTCTCTTATATTTCACTACTTAAAAAAGAGATGGCAATTACAGAGAAATTACATAGCAAAGAATGAAAGCTTTCCTTCAATTGTCTCTGAGAAGAAAGTTCCTGTGGCCCATAGGCTGGTGAAATTTCAGAGCACGTGGAACATGTCTAACTGGTGCATGAAATCAGGCCCGGATTAGAATTTTTTGCCTAGGTTAGCATACACACTTTCTTTTTCCTTGTCTGAGTCAGTTGTCTCATTTGAATGACCTTGCCAACTCTGTAGATCACCTCCTGGTTCTGGTTTCATCCATACGGCCCACTAGCGCCAGTCCCTGAAGCTCGTGGTTTAAGCTAAATGCTAAAAGAATGTAGCCCTATCGTCATAATGTATGTTACCACGGGAGTGGGGGCTTGAAATGGCTTGCAGCCAACACGCAGATCTTTGTCACCCTCGCCAACTGCACTCTGCACGGCGCAGTGCTTGGAGATGACCTCACTTCCTGTGTGGGTGGAAGAGGGCAGGCACGGCCCCAGTACACACATGCGTTCTTATCACGCACACACACAAACACACAAGCTCATCCACACTGCCTGGCTCTCGTTAGCCTTTAGCACGCTAGCCGGGCAAACTGCTCGCCTCTCTATTGGTGTGCTGGTTTCCACATTGCCCGGAGAGACGGACGAGAGCAGAGCATTGGGGAGCGTGTTTGGCTTGGTCCTGACCAGCAGCTGTGTGTCTGCCCTCTGTTTGCTTTTTCTTTTCTTGAATGACACAAGGACTGTTTTATAGCGCAGGGGATGGGAGATTAAAAGTGCTAGGAAGGAGGTGTGTTTGTGTGTGTGTGTGTGTGGGGGGGAGGGGGGGTGCTCAGACAGAATAGTGGGACCTTAAGGTATTGACAGCTCTCAAGGGAAACAATATATCATCCCTAAAGCGAGTGAGAGAGGGACCGAGACCGAGGGAGGAAGCGTTTGGCTGCTTGACAAAAATCTCTGGGAGAAGTTAAAACCACTGACGTGAAGTCATCTTCTTGAAAGCCATTGTCAGCGCAGAGTGTAAGGTTATTTACGATGTGTAAAAGGGGGGAAAAAATAACGAAAAAACAGGTAAGTGAAGGATATTAATTCTACCGGTAGACTACAGGACAAACACCTCACCATCGCAAACCATGCAGATGATTTTGGAGCATCCACAAGTATAGACTTTTATTCTGGAGGGGAAAAAGTTGGTGGGGGGCTCCTGTAGCCCAAACAAGGGCGTTGGGTCATTGGGGTTTGTCCTGGTGGCCATAATGGGATTAGAGCATGGCTGGACATTGTGTCCTCAAGAGCTGCCCCACGGAAAGCCAGACTGGAAGAAGGCATTTCATGTAAAAGGTGGCTTCAAAAGAGCCTTCAGCAAAGTTGCCTCTAATGTCAAAGCTAGCTTGTTTGATACTGGACAGAATGGGAGTGGGAAGGTAGTGATTGGCTGTCTGTCTTACCCGAGCTGTGTTCTGAATGGAGGGGCCATGTTGGTTCCGATTGGCATGCTATATTAATCCCCCCCCACACACACACACACACCACGGGGGAGTGGTCAGTGGCAGATGTATTTGCACTTCCTCCAGAAGGTTTTCTAGATTAGCGCAAATCCTCCCTGAAAAACCGTTTAAAAACCTCATTTGGCACGCACAGTCAGACGCGGCGCTTGTTTGCCGGCCAGGGGCAGTCATCCCTCCCTCTCCTCTTCCTCGCTGTCCATTTCTCTCTTCCTCCATCTCTCATCAAACGCTCACTCTATTTAGATTGGGTCGGCTCGTTTATTCCTCTGGAAGCGTTTTGGTGATTTTGCATGTAGCCGTTGTCTCCCTCCTCCCATCGCAGGGGGTTTGACCTGAACCAACCTGGCAACCGGTGATGAGGTCTTCCTGAGCACAGCCGGTCAGTCTGACAGACACCTCTCCACCCACCCGTGGCTTTAAGTGATGGTTGTCATAGCAATCATTATGCCACCGAGCCGACTCGGGGGGGGGGGGGGGGGGTTGAGGGGCGGCTTTCAGCGCACCAGCTCCGGATCACAGCCTGGTTTTGATAGAACAGAGAAGAGGGCGATGCACAGGGCTGTACCACACTGGGAAAACAAGCCCATACGTCTCCCCCTCCCCCCACCCCTCTCCCCTTCCTGCCCGTCTGTCCCTCTGATCCATGCAGTCTGGAGTCACGGGTCGGGTCTGAAACGAATCCTCGTCTGAGGAGCGTGTTCCCTTTTACCTTGAGGGAGGAGGTGAGGTGTGTGTGTATGAGAGCGGAGGGGGGCGGTACTGGTGCAGAAGAGGGGCAGATGAACAATGCCTCTCCTTCCCAGCGGCTGCCCTGGCCAACATTTAACATGGAGATTGGAAACGGAGAGCTCTTTTCTACCCCCACACCCCTGTCCTCCTGGACCAGCATGTAAATGAGGTTAGCATTTCCTGCTGTGCCGCTGTGACTATTTCTCTCTCTCTCTCATATTCTCTCCCTCTCTCTCTCTCTCTCGCTTTCTCTCTCATATTCTTTCTATAATAGCTGCCACCCCCCCCCCCCCCCCCCCCCCCACCCCACCCCTCCCTCTATGGAAAGGGACCAGGACCGATCCTGATTAGTGTCCCTTTCCTGAGTGACAAGCTCCAATCCAAGCAGGCATTGCCTTGGGCACCTCTGCCAAACTGCTGTCGATCCAATACCCACTGTTAAAAAAAGCCATCTTTTTTTTCTCCCTCTCTCTGTAGCTCTTCCCTGCTCGCTCTCTCTCTGACACACACGCAAATTCTCGCAGAGTCTCTCACACTCTATTTCACTGTTCGTCCTCTCTCACACTCCCACTTATATACACACTCTCTCCATTTCACTGTCTGCTCCCGTACCTCCTCTTTTCCCTTCCCTTGCTCCCTCCACACACACACACACACACACACACCTCCCCCGTGCCTCTCTCTCCATGGGTGACTGGCTTGTCTAGTGTGTCAGTGTGTGTCCCTCTGCCAGTCGTACAGGGTGAGGGTGATTTACTGTGGCTGGACCGCTCCTTGTCTCATACAGTAGGACCCACACCGCTTTCTGTACTACAGATACTCTTACACACGCGCACACACACACACACACACACACACTTCCCTCTGCCTCCCTCCCTTGTGAGTGGGCAGCCTTCTCATCTATCCAGATGCTGGGGACATGGGTGACGTTTACGTCACCACACCTCCACAAGCCCACCCTGAGGTGTCTGCTCAGCTGCCAGCTCCTTGGTATTCATGCCGGCTTTACCGTGGCTTCGTTAGGGGCCGACTGTACCGTGGCCTTGTTAGGGGCTCACAGCTAATCGTGGCTACCTACAGAACAGATCAGTGTGTGTGTGTTAGTAGATGGTGGGGCAGTGGACTACATGGACTGGGTGGCCAATGGAAGATGCTCAGGAAACTCTTTATTTACATCTTTTTTTTTTTTTTTTGCAGGGACATGACTGTAATAAAGGCATTAGTAAGTTCATTAGTAAGTCTTAATTGTCTGCCAACCTTGTCAGAACAGAATTCAGAGGCATGGCTGGCGGAATAGTTTTAGACACAAGAAAATTGCTTTGGTTGAGGTATGATGATATTCTTTCACTTATTATTCTCTCTCAGTATTTTCTATAGCATTTAATTGACCCATTACTCTTCGCCACCACAAAGATAAGGCGTTTTCCTTTTCTTTTTCGTCAGACAGACTTTCTCATTCTGACGGAAGATGTAAAATATCATTGGAGATCTATCCAGTAGCCCAAGCTCTCTCATTGGCTCTCTCTCGGTTCCTGTTTATTGTTCTTCACCTTGGAGATGTTGAACCCAAACTCCAAATCGTAAATTCGGAGTACGCTTTAGACTAATGACAATCGCAGCCATGAGTGTGTGTGTGTTGACCGTGTCTTCAGCGGGTCTCCAAACAGCGTTTAGGTTCCTGGCTCCCTCTCACCACGTAGCTCTGATGACACATCAGAGATTACGGCCACGGTCTCTTCTTTTATTTAGCTTCTTTTTTTTTTCCTAGTTTTTTTACGTAAAATGCTATAAATGGAAGGGAAAAATAAACCAAGGGTGAGTCAGGGCGCTCCATCTGCGATGAGGAATTTCAGCGGAGGTCCCGGGGCCCCGGGCCGTCTCATTCTCTTCCAAGAACACTTCTCCATCCTGCCTCACCTCTGGCACGCCGCCTGACTACTACGTACCCACAAACCCCCTTGGCGGGCCAGGGCCCAAAATACGCTGATGGTAATATCATGCGCTGGGCCTTCGCCTCGCTAAGACACAACTGCCCGTTATGCATATATACTTATGCATATATACTTATGCATATGTGTTTATATAAATAGCTGCCCTCCCTGCCTCTGTATCCTACCCTGGTCCTTGCTGAGTGTGGTCTCGCTACAGCCGCCTGTGTAAGACAGATGGGGGAGGGGAAAAGCCTCCTTGCCAGCTTGGCCTGTAGGTTATCTATCTATGCCATAGTAGGTTTGGCTGGTGGTGGGGCTAAGTGGCGATGCCAGTGGTCAGTGTATCACCTGGAGTGATGCGAGTAGAGTAGAGTACGGTAGAGTAGATGCAGGTATGGGGTCAGTTTGATGGTGTTATCTAAAGTGGCTTAATGAATGTGGACAGATCCTAGATCTGCCCACAGTGGGGAACTGGAGGTGCATTTGCATGATCCCACCTCAGGGAATATTCATGTTTGTGACACATCCATGATTGATGAACCAGGTCTATATCAAGTGCGCCCAAAGGGTTCAACAGTGTCCACTCTAAGTGCCAACATTAAGGCCAGCACTACGATGGAGGTCTGGAAAAACTGTGGTAATCGTATTTCCCATGGTCAAGGTTTCCAACTGATTTCAAGTGGGGGCCTGTGTTAGTGTGTGAACGCAGGGTGCTAAAAGCTCTGTGGTAGTTAAGTGCTATATTTTTAAACCGGCAAATGCCCAGTGTTCCTATACTGTAAAGGTCTGCGACCCCTTTTTAAACAGGCCCACGCACCCCCGCGCTCAGATCAGCGTGAGGCGTCGAGGGCCGCGTCTCCCAGCCCGTCTCCCTTTCAGTCTCTGATCTGAGACCTGCCTCGGACACAACCAGGATCGACCAGGTCCACACACCCTCGCAGAAATCCATAAAGGCACAACACGGACCAAATCGCCAAGACATTACAGCACACACTGTGACTGTAGTCCACTTGGATGTACAGTGAAACCAGGCGCCATTTCTCTTCTTTTTTTTCTTCACCCTCTTCCATCCCAAAAAATAAGACAGGCGAACCATGCACTTAACAGATTGATGTCCCATACAGCCAAGCAAAGGGGGTCAGAATTTACGACCGCCAGTCCAGTCACATGCAGCTGGTTATGTTTAAGGAGGACTGCGAGTGTCTCTCTCTCTTTCTTCTTGTTCTTGTTCTTCTCGAGTCGTATTCCTCCACGACAGATGGAAAAAAGAGAGCGGAAAGAACAGAGAGGAGGAGGAGGCACAGAGCAAAGCGATGGATGGGGAGAGAGGGGCAGGGGGAAGGAAAGGCTTCCAAAAAAAGAAAAAAAAATAAGAGAGAGAGAGAGAGAGAGAGATCCTGGATCCAAGACATCCCAATTAACAGAATTACCTTTCTCCTCGGAGAGCGCTGTTAGTCATTTGCGAGGACGCGAGGCCTCCGCTGGAGCGTCGCTCCCACCATATTGTCCGGCGTGCGCTAATAAGGCAGCCCTGACCGGCGGGCGCGCTCATTAACATAGCCCGCGGCCGTGGCAACCCCCGGTAGGGCGCAGCCGGACACTTAATTACCGTCGCGGCGCCTTCTCTGGGAAAAAACTCCCCCCCCCCTAGTAGTTCAGACCCTCCTTATCCCCTCCTTCCCACCCCCAGACACACACACACACACTCAGCCCCCTACGTCCTGGTCACCAGCTCCCCACCTGAGTTCATGTTGTGTTGTTTCTGTACCCACAGTAATGGCAGGTTAACTTTTATTGGTATTTTTCCCTGCGCTCCCTTCCTCCCCTTTCTCACTATCTCTCTCTCTCCCTCCCTCCCCTCTCGCTCTGTCCCATTCCCCCTTCCTCCCTGTCACTCTGTTGCACTAAAGCTATGGCCGTGACTCCCCTCTTGGCATGGACGCGCTGTATCGATGCCTCCATCCGCCCTTAATCGGCTAATGGCCTCTGCTCTGCTTAGCTGAAGCAGCCTCCCCTTCTTCTTAACCCCCTGTGTCCCCTCCTCCTCCGCCCCGCCCTCGCCTCCATCCTCCTACCCTGGCCAGGTCCCGAGGTCAGGGAGGCCGATTCTTTTACGCCCGGCTAAGTCACAGAATAGCTGCTGTGTGTGTGTGTGTGTGTGTGTGTGTGTGTTGGAAGGCAGCCTCACGCAAGTCATGTGGGTGACCTGCGGACCAACCCCTCTCTCTCCCCCGCCTCCCCCCTGTCGTCCCCGCAACCCTCCTCACTCCCCCCTCCTCTCTCCCCTAGCGAAGGATCATTGTGTCTGACAAGGCTGGCAGAAATCTGCTTGACTTCTGTCTGGCCCGGCGACAGACACAATCCCACACAGACAATCCCCCCCCCCCCCCCCCACACACACACACACACACACACACACACACACACACTGCTTCCCCCTTAGGACAAAGGGCCGGTTACACAGGCACAGCCAAAATAACCCTGCCATGTTCACAAACGGAGAATGTTGTTGACATGCAGCGCGTCTCTGTCGCTGTGATGGACACGCCGTTGTGGAGCCCTGTAGAACGAGCCCATCCCCCCCACCCCTCACACACACATTCCCCAAGCCCCTCCCAGTGATGGGCATGATGCTTCCTGTCTCCCAAAAAATCCGTATCCACACACTTGCCCCATTAGCACGGTTTGATCCATCCTTATTGTTGCTGAACAGGGATGGAGCCCAGTCACGTGAAGCAGTGCTGTGCTGGTTGACATCCTCAGAAGTGAACCAGGAAGCGGTGCAGCACAGTAGCCCTGTGTTTGGCCTGGCCTAAGGCAGATCTCTTTCTCGCTCGTTCCCCCTCTATCACACACACTCTCACTGTCTTTACACACACACACTTTCTTGTTCTCCCTGTTTCTCTCTCTCTGAGCCCCTCTCTTTGAGCTTCTCTCTCTCTCTCTCTCTCTCTCTCTCTCTCTCTCTCTCTGTCTCTGTCTCTGTCTCTGTGCGTGTGTGTGTGTGTCTGCTGTGCGTGTGTGTGTGTCTGCTGTGCTACAAGGGAAATGTAAAACACAGGCCTTTATCTCCAAGGCGAATGTTTTTCTTAAGCTATGGCTGCTACTAAGTCCCACAAGTACATAGCTGCTGGGGAGGGGGGGGGGGGGGAGAGAGACAAAAGCCCCTGCAGTCCAAGCCTGATCCGCTACCTTGGGGAAACATCACCCCGGGTGGTCCGCCCATGGCCCGCAAATCCGCAGGAGCGTCGGGCCTCAACGGGCAGAAGAGCAGCAGCAGCGTTTTGCCCCTCCCCCTTGCCCCCCCCCCCCCCTCCCCTCTGGCCCCTGCCGTACAGTAGCTCTTTGCCTCCCTCGAGCTTTAGCGTTGAACCCAGGAAGCAGAGAGTTCATCCTCAGAAGGCGAGACCTTGGGTCAGCAATCTAGCCATTTCACACTAACAACATTACAGCCATTAGGGCTCCAACCGCTTTCCCCAGTGTCACATGGAAGAGGGTCACCCCCTCTCAGGTGACTAAAAGCTTTGAGGAGCACGGAAAAGCTGTTTGTTAGAAGGACACACACACACACACACATAGACATTCTTATGGCTTAACCTGAGAAAGGTTAGACACACACACACACACATAGGTAAAGGCACTCAAACAAATCTCTTCCACACGTGTAAGGATGCAGAGAAGCTGTATGTATGCAGTTCTGTAGAATCACTCTTGTTTTTCAGCCGTTGGCCTTTGTGTGTAGGCCAAAGTGTCTACTTGTGTATGTTGGATAGATTAAGATGAAGTGTGTGTGTGTGTGTGTGTGTGTGTGTGTGTGTGTGTGTGTGTGTGTGTGTGTGTGTGTGTGTGTGTGTGTGTGTGTGTGTGTGTGTGTGTGTGTGTGTGTGTGTGTGTGTGTGTGTGTGTGTGTGTGTGTGTGTGTGTGTGTGTGTGTGTGTGTGTGTGTGTGTGTGTGTGTGTGTGTGTGTGTGTGTGTGTGTGTGTGTGTGTGTGTGTGTGTGTGTGTGTGTGTGTGTGTGTGTGTGTGTGTGTGTGTGTGTGCATGGAGTCCCGAGCTGGCCGCAGTTACGGTGAGTTCTGTGGACAGCGGTCAGCGACGTCAACCAGATGTGAGTCGACTCTAATGATCCCGACAGGTCGCAGGGCTGGGGTTGCCCCAGCAACAGCCCACCTCCTGTCCCGTCCTCTGTAAACAGAGCAGCCCAGCAGGCTTCAGTCAGGGTCGTCAGGGTGAAGACAGCCTTGATATGTGTCTGTGTGTCTGAGTGAGAGGTAGGCTAGAGAGAGAGCGCGAGAGATGTGGTTCAAATGGATCTTTTGTAGAATTCTTTGCGGAAGGTTTACATGTGGCAGAGCCTCTGTGCCCTTTTTTGCTCAGATTTTAGTTTTGCGGTTAATGCACATGGTTATTTATATTTTTAACAAAAATCTTGTTGTGTTTTGACATTTGTTTTCACCCGGGCTTGTTGCTTTCTGACATTCTTATAGGAGTTTGTTAATATGTATCAGGAATATTCACTTTTCTTTGTTCGCCCTTGTCTGGCAAGCTGTAATGTTTTGCTTATGAATATTGATACATGAAGTGTATATTAATGACCCTCGGTGACCTTAACCCTATCCTTATTGGCTCCCTGGTGGTATCCGCAAGCTCATGAATATTAATCCAGTTCTGTAACCTCCATTACCCTAATCTTTGCTGTCTAGCCTTCCCGAAGGGCCCGTTGCCATGGTAACCCCCTTTTCTCGACTCCTTTAGACCCTGGGAAAAAAAACATATAAAAAAAGGGTAATGAAAAAATCTTTCTACGTTGTTGTGTCTTGACGTAGAGTAAGTTGTGGATTTTGAATAGAAAAGCTATGAATTTAACTATTTTTGTACTTTTTCATTCGTTGCCATCACAGTTAGTCTCCCTCCTGCTGTGGGTACTGAAGTCTATTGGGCAGCTATAATAAGCCAGTGCCTTTGTAGTGTACTGCAGTTGGTAAACATAATTGAGAGATCTCCCCAGGGATTATCAGTGTCTGATCTAGTCCTATCTAGCCTAGTTACTTCTAAAAGATGTCATGTGACACGTGCCTCTCGTGGCAGTTCGAAATCCAGACAGTTTCAACGATGACCTCTTCCTCAGTTGTTACTCCTCAGTAAAATGTCCCCTCTCTCTTCCCTCCCAGATGTGGACAACGTCGAGGAGGGCGGGCTGGAAGGCGGTCCCGTGGAGGAGGAGGCCAGCTGGTTCGGGAACACCTCCGACGCGCGCTCTGAGTCGTCTTACGGTGATGCGCAGGACGATGCGCTGCTCCCCAGGGGCTCTTCCCCCGACGAACGCCAGGGCTTGGCGGCCTCTGGCGACCACGACACCTCCGGCGGCGAGAGCTCTCTGGGCTGCCCCACGCCTGTCCACCGCGCCTCCCTGGAGATGCTGGGGCTGGACGGCGGCATGTTCTCGGCCCAGGACACTCTGTCGTCGGTCGTGTCGTCGCTCTACGGCGAGGCGGCCTCCCAAGCCCTGGGGAAACCCCTCAGTAGCAACCTGCGGCGTCTGCTGGAAGCTGGCTCTCTGAAGCTGGAAGCTGGCGAGCTCCTGGGCCGGGCCGTGAGAGGAGGAGGCGGGGGCGAGTCTCCGCCCATAGGCCTAGCTCCGCCCCTGACCCTCTCCCCCTCGTCCCACCACGCTCAGCAGCTAAGTGCTCTTGCCCGGAAACTGGCCAACAACAACAACAACGCCAGCTCTGCCTCCGCCTCGCCCGCCTCCTTGGCACCATCAGCCGGTGTGAAGCAGGAGCCCCTGGACCCCTTTGCCTCGGTTGCCACCAGCAACGGCAGCGGCTTTGTCTGGGTGGGCGTGGCCGACAAGTGGCCACTGGCCGGTTGTTCGGCCAGCGGCTCCAGCCTCTCTCCGGACTCGGCCATCCAGAAGCTGAAGGCGGCGGCCAACGCCGTGCTCCAGGACAAGAACGCCTTGGCCTCCTCCTCCTCCTCGTCGTCCTCCTCCTCCTCCTCCGCCTCCTCCGCGGTGCCGACCCTTGGCAGCGGGGGCCGCGGGGGGGAAGACGCGGTGCGCTTCGATGCCTTCACCTCCCCCTTCAGCCCTCAGTCCGCCAGCTCCACCCTCGCCGCGCTCTCCAAGAAGGTGAGCGAGCGGAGCCAGCAGGTGTCGTCAGCGGGGGGCGCTGCCTCCGACCACCAGCCCTCGGCCAGCTCCTTCCTGTCGCTCGTCTCCATGACGTCCTCGGCTGCCCTGCTCAAAGAGGTGGCGGCTCGGGCGGCGGGGAACCTCTTGGCCGCCGACAAGAAGGAGGCGTCGTCCCCGCTGTCGGTGGCCGTGCTCCAGGAGGACGTCAAGCCCCTGCTGGACAGGAACCAGCAGAAGACGCCCACACCCACCCAGGGGCTGGACCTCCTGCTGCCCTCCACCCCCAAGGGCAGAGCCAAGCCCAGCAGCCATGCAGGTAAACCAGGGGCGCTTTCAGCCCGGACAAAACGTGGGAAAATGTTTATTTTGAGGGAAAATGGTGGTGCGTTTTGTGTACCTGTTGTTGATGTGAGTGTTGCATCTATGGCAGCTGCGCACAAGCTTTTTAATGCGGCGGGGTTTAGTCACACGTCACTGCTGATTGGGTAATGCATCTGACACACCCACCAAACGAGAGAGAACGTAGCTCAAAGCTCGTTTCACACCGTTTGAAGTTTCAATGGATAATCTTTCGTGAAGTGAAATGTAAAGTTTACCTATCCTTCCACCTCTCAATATGTTTTTGATTTTTTGGTGTGTATCTACAAGTTGTTTGTGCATGTAGGTTTCGAGGACATACTAGGCCTATTCAGATTTCCCCGCTTTAGGTAGAAATAAAGTCCATCAAGGTTTACAACAAGGTTTCAATATTAAACGGAGGCCCTTCTACATATGTACTGAATAGCAACAAAATCTGAAGAGCTGCCTGCCTTTTTATTTTTATGATTTCTCTCTACTTGACCTTGCACATTCTGATTTTGAAAATATCTGAAAAGACTTTTCCTCAAAACGTTTGCTTAAATCTCAGCAGGAAAAAAGACAAACCAAAAATCTAACTACAAACATGTTACTCCAGGGGCATTCCACACCTGATGAATGTATTCACTTTTCCCAGAGTTCAGAGTGCCTAAGCATTTTGAGACTGCTTTCACCACAACCTGGCTTACTGTCATGTCAGCGAACACTCTAGCATTTTACAGCAGACTTGCCTCTAGTTCCGTATTGTTTTTGGTGTTGCCACAGTAACACAGGCTTGTAGTGTAGCCTCAGTTTCACTGTCAGCCCCTGAAGTGGCTGAGAAGAGGATGCCAAAAGACAAAGAGAGGGAGGGAGAGAAAGCGAGAGGAGAGAGAGAGAAAGCGAGGGGAGAGAGAGAGAGAAAGCGAGAGGAGAGAGAGAGAGAAAGCGAGAGGAGAGAGAGAGAGAAAGCGAGAGAAGAGAGAGAGAGAGAGAGAGAGGGAGAAAGAGCAGTCGTGGCTGGCCCGCGTCTGGGAAAAGGTCTGTGGGCACGGCAGGGGGCTTCCGACCGAGACCTGGCCTGCCTTCCCAGACCGTCTCGTTTGCGCTCGGATGTACTGGCTGCCAAAAGGGGCTGTCAGTGTGTGCTCGGCACAGTGGGAAGCCTGGGAGTCCATATCCATCTCCACAGACTGGCTCCTGGCTGCGTCCCCTCCTACCCGGGGCCTTCAGCGGAGCAGCTCAGAGCTGCACCACAGCACACTCCTGGCCAAGTACAACTAGCCTCTCAGTTTCCACCGGCTAGACACACTCACACACACACATATATATATATATATATATATACATACACCCAAAGACATGCATGCATACATACACACGCACATGCATTCGTACCTTCAAAGACACACACACACACACACCAACCTTAAATGAGGTTTTTTCAGGGAGGTGGGAGTGTTTCCCGGGAGATGGATGGCCACTTGTGAGGGACTGTGTCGTAACCCCTGCCGAATCTAAAATGGCTGGATCAAATTGACTCCAGACTGATGAGAGGCAGTCGATGTAATATTCTGTGATCTGCATGTTAAGGAGGGGGTCTGTCGGAACCCAAAGACCCGTCAAGGTCGCCTGCAGCTGTAAAAAAAGAAAAAAACCCAGGTAGTAGTTTGGTCGCCAGACTGACAAATGTGACCTTGATTATTGACTGTCATGTCTTGTTTTCTGGTGTCCGCCCGCCAGTTCTTCTGCAAAACAGCATTAGATTGACGTCTAGTGATGGACATACTGTACAGTACTTTGCATACATATCCGAGCTTGTACAACCCACTGTCTTTTGAAGTAACTCATTTCGATCGGGCGGAAAACAGGCGTGTACATTTCCAAACGCTCGGCTGCCCCCCACCAGCCCGCCCACTCCCACCCCACCACCAATCACCCTCCTCCCCTTCCACACCTCCACCACTCTTTTTACCTCACTCTCTCCATACTCCAGTACCAAAGCCCCCCCCCCCCCCCCCCCCCCTTCCTCCCGTTCCTTCCCCTCGACCGTCTCCTCGGCGCTGGGGAGAGGAGGGGCCGCAGATGGCGGTTTATTGTTGCAAATAGGCAGTCTCGAGGTTTTACACCCCGGGTCAATGAATGGCTGAGCACGGTAATTTCACCAAACACTGATTACCAGATGTTTTTTAAGGAACTGGACTGGAATACTTATGAAGCCATCCCGACGCCCCCCCTCCTGTAGAATTTGTAATGCAATCCTGCCGCTTTCTAATAAGACCAATTAAACGGTAATGGATGCCGGATATGAAGCCAACAACAATGGCGGAGACTCTAAAACATCCTGGAGTCTTCATTGTTTCCTGCTGAATACATCCAGGGTAAACCGTGGTTCCAACTTGTTCAGGTGGACAGAAAGGACAGCTCACTGAAAGCTCCAGGCTGAAGGATAACAGACCTTTTTTAGAGACTCTAAAAGTTCCATAACTAGTCATCCAATGCCATATACAGTCTGGTTTTGTCACTCATCGCTGTTCAGTTATTACGAAGTGCACTTACACTACATATTGGAAACACATTTATAAAATGTAAATAAACGTTCTTGAATTCTACTTACTCTGGTTTCTCACCCATCATGAAAACAATCCTAACACTAAACGCTTGGGAAAAAAAGAACAAAAGCAAGCTGTGTCCGAATCACTACACAGCAAAAACAAACAACGTTTTGGAAACGCATCTATATAACTTAACTCTCGAATGACCTTTGACCTCCCAGGTTCTCCGGAGGATGTCGGCAAGCCGTTCCAGTGCCCCGTCTGCGGACTGGTCATCAAGCGCAAGAGCTACTGGAAGAGGCACATGGTCATCCACACCGGCTTGAAAAGCCACCAGTGTCCCCTGTGCCCCTTCCGCTGCGCTCGCAAAGACAATCTCAAGTCCCACATGAAGGTGAGACTATGGGGACGACCCTCCAATGTCTTTTTCACCTATCGACCTTGTTCCCCCTCTCCCATCGCACATTAGCGGTCCCCAATGTTGTCGGTATAACTAATTGCTGACACGATAGGCTGTGCATGCGTTAGTCAAAGTCACCCCTAGGTACAGTAGCATTGCACAAACGCGACATTATTGCCATGCAAGAGGAACATGGCCTCGAGTGTTTGCTTAGTGTGTAAATCCCCTGTAAGCTTCACGAGGAAATACTTCCTTTCAACTCGATAGTGCTCGGTTTCAGGGGCAGAGGAAATTGTGGTTGCATCTCAGAAAGTCTAGCCTGGATTCCTTGTGTCCTTGGCTCCCTTCTTAAAATGGAGAAGGTCTGAGGAATGCATTCTCGAGTGTTTTGAGAAGACGCAGGGACGCGATCTTGGATGTCTAACCCTAATGTGACGGCGCTCATCCTCTCCATCCCTACCCATCCTCTCAATTCCTCTGTCCTCCCCAATCCCATCACCCCTCCATTCTAGGTCCATCAGCACCAGGACCGAGGCGAGACGTTCCAGTGTGAACTCTGCCCTTTCACCTCTTCGCGCCACTTTAGCCTGAAGCTCCACATGCGCTGCCACCAGCACTTCCCACGCAACGAGCTGAAGGTCAAGGAGGAGGCCACCACCGACACGGAGGGCGAGGGATCCCTCATGGGCGACAGCTGTCCCGGGCCGGGGGACCTGAGAGGGGCGGAGACCTCACCCCTGCACTCCGACATGGGCCTCCAGGCCTCGCCCCCGGGCGACGGCTCCTCCAACCATGTCCACATCAAGGAGGAGCCTCAGGAGAGGGAGCTATCGGTGCTCTCGCCCTTTGCCCTCTGCCGGGAGCGCCCAGGCAGCAGCGCCAACTCCCTGGACCTCTCCGCGGTCGGGGTCGGGGTGAGGTCAAGCCCCAGCGGTCCCACAGCCGCCTCGCTCTTCAGCCCGGACATCACCACCAAGACGGCCACCGACCTGCTTATGAAGCTCTCAGGTAAAGACCGCGAGCGTGGTTGACCATAGCTGCTAGCTGTTAGCTATCTTAGCTATCCTATTAGCTAAGATAGATTCCTCAATGTGTCATGAACAGTGTTATCCCCAGAGGAGGCCTCTCATTAAGGACACGTCAACAAAAAAAGTTTCCAAGTGTTTTTAAGACTGATGGCGAATGCTATTTTTGTCCCTCACCAATCAACCTCCATGAACCCCCTCCATCTGTTACCCCCTCCAACAACTGTAAACATGCTAGTGTTAGCTAGAAGCACACATGGGCAGGTATGTTTGGATGCAGTTCAGCGTGCCGCCATGTCAAAAACGAGGGCTTTACTTTAAAGACAATGGCGAGATTGATGGAAAATGGCTGACCGCGGGATCACCCTACGGGTCGCGGGCACGACCACCAGTTTTCCATTTAATGCGGCGTAATTAGATTGAGATCTCCAAGTAAGGGAGGGGGGGGGGGAGAGAGAAAACCCTGGGAACATTAGATTAATTAAAAATGTATGCATAATTCATAATTAAAAAGGAATTTATAATTTGAAATGATTAGCGCCCTCAGCGCCAGCCTGTGACCCGTGCTAGGATGCGTGGGGACTGGGCCGAGCTTAGTTAACTCCTTCCTCCGTCCCCCTGCACCACCCCACCCCCAGCCTCCCCTGGGTGGCAGTCCCACTTCACTCCCAGACTTCACAATGAAGAGCTGCCAGGAGCCAAGATGGCTTCCTTGCAGTGTCAGCTCCCACGTCGAGTGGCAGACTTTGCGGTCGCAGCCGCCACTCAGGGAGAAGATGAGATGAGATGGACAACACACACAAGAAAAATGACAATATTTGCCAAGATACCATAGCAACTGGTACTGAGTGTTGATGGAGGGGATTTTAATGGAATGTTTTTTTTTTTTTTTTTTGTGATTAACCAAGCACTCTATTCGCTTAATGGGGACGGAGAGAAAGGTGTCGGACCCGAGGCTAGAAAAGGAGAGCCTTAAATCCTTGGCTGATTTCAACACGCCAAGCTAGCAGACAGGAATATAGAGGGCAGAGAGACAGAGAGGAGACAGGCAGAGGGGGGGGAAGGGGTAGGGAGAGAGCGAGAGAGGGGGGGGGGGGTGGGAGAGACGGAGGAAGGAGGAAGGTGAGAAGGAAGCTCCTCGTGGGACCTCTCCACTCCATTTCTTTTGACCTCGCTGCCAACCGCGATTGAGTGTGTGCACGAGTGGCTCATCCCTCCTGCTTTGCTGTCTGTGCCTCCATCCCACAAGGTCTGAGAGGGGGGGATGGGAGGGAGGGAGAGAGGGAGAGAGAGTTGGGGAGGGGTAAAAAGCCATGAGGGGAGCATAAAAAAAAAGACGTAGATGAAGTGACGGCTATCTGGACAGAGAGCAGTACCTCGGCTCCCTTGGTGTAAAAAAACAAAACCAAAAAAAAAAACTGTGAACTCTTTTTGACCTCTGACATAATAGGCATATCATTTTTGGGCTGTCCTGCTTTCCCCTCGGGTGTTGGACCAATCCCCTTTGATTCTCATCCCTCCCATCTCCTCCCCCGCACTGTCACAAGTGTCAGCCCTTCCAGTGTGATCCACATTTTGATTTCGCAGATGAAAGGTGCTTTGAAAAATGCTCGGCTGCTCAAACCCCCCCCCCAACACGGTGCACACATGCAGCCCGCTGGACCCTCAGTTAATAATAGAGGTCCCCACAGTGGCCCCGCTCACTCCCCCCCTTACACACACTCCTCAGTGGTGACACAGGGACAACGAGCATGACCTCGACCGGGGTGTGAATAATTGGCACGCTGGGGCTTGTGGGAGGTGTGTGTCTGTCTGACTGCTGTGCAGGATTTGTCTTCTTTATCTGTCTTCTCCTGGGATAAGGGCCTGGACTGTGTTTGTGTGTGTCTGTGTGTATGTTGCCTACATCTTGTAGGCCTAATATCTCATCTCACTTCCTCACTTAAATCGCCCCCAAAAAATGTGCAATCTGAAAAGTCTGCCCTGTGCACCAGAAGAAAAACTTGACACAACCCTTTCTGCACTCCATGCCTTCTCCCCCCCCCCACACACACACACTACATGCAGCCGTCAGTATTGCTGTCCAGCGAGCGTCCGACCCTGGCTTGTTGTCCGGGTTGTTTCCGTTCATGCTGGAAACCCAGCGGCTCCGGCGTTTGTCTGTGTTCAGGGGTTTTCCTCCTCCTCCTTCCCCTGGTGAGAAGGGGGAGCTGAGGTTGTTAGGAGGGGAGCAGGCTGGCGTGACAGAGGTGGCAAGCTAATGAAGTTGCCTGACGGCCAGCCCCGGCCGCGGAGCGAGAGGTGAGGCCGAGTGGACAAGCGCCTGGCAGCGAGACGGATGAGGCGAGAGAGAGAGGGAGAGAGAGGGAGAGAGAGGGAGGGAGAGGGAGGGAGAGGGAGAGAGAGGGAGAGAGAGGGAGAGAGAGGGGGAGAAAGGGGGAGAGGGAGTGTGGCTGGAGCAGAGGTAGAGAGCGAGTGAGAGGTGAAGAGAGACAGGGAGGTGAAGAGGGATGTGTGAAGAGAGAGAGAGAAAGAGAAAGGAGGGAGGGGAATACAGATGGGTAGTGAGTCAGTGAGGGGGAGCGAGCGAGAGAGAGAGATTGGCAGAGAGAGAGAGAGAGAGAGAGAGAGGGGAACATGTAGTATCGCTGGCTCGTAGGAGCCCACAGTGACTGGTGGCAGGTGTCATCGGGCCGTGATAACAGAGACAGCCTGATAGCACAGTCACCCCAGGGCCACAGACAGCCCTGCTGCATTACACACACACACACACACTTTACACACACACGCTTTACACACACACAAACACACACCTTAGACTGCAGGGGTGGATGGCATCATCTTCACACATGCACAAACTCCTAGTTGCGATGCCCAGTCACCTGGACATGCCTGTTCTCTCCTCCCCTGCCCGCCCCCTGCAACAAATTCGCGCATTGGATTGATTACGCAATCAAGGCAGGCTGTTGGGCCAGTACCCATGCGGTGGAGTGTTTTTGTTTCAGGACCGTACTCCGTGCCAGAAGAAGAAAAATAGAATAGAAAAAAAACAACACATGCCCAGTCGGATTAACACACTAAATAATTGAGTGGACTCCGCAATGTAGATTCGGAGTGGGGAAAAAACCTCTATTTATAGTGACAATGGTAAAGGTCACTGGAACAGAGGGTGTGTGTGTGTGTGTGTGTGTGAGAGAGAAGGAGCGCTTCCCTGTTTTTATTACACGCTTGCCGACAGTAGTGGAGGAAGTGTGTGTGAGAGAGAGAGGAGTAAAGAAATGCGGTTTTTGTGTGTCAGTGTATGATATTGTTGGTGTACAGGTTAAATGTGGATGTTTGTGAACGCAAATGCCTGCCTCTTTGTGCAATTTTGAACCGTATATCCTGACCGGTACACACGTGTGTGTGTGTATATATGTGTGTGTGTGTCGCCGCGGCCAAGCGTGCTGTCCCTGTCTGATCCAACACGGCCCCGAACACGCTCCTAATTAGAGGACGTCCTTCCAGGTGCTGACCAGGTTATACTTAGCCAGCCCGCTGACACCCGACGGCGTGACATTTCCAGCTGGTGCCTCTCCGCGACCCCGAGCTTCTGCCCCCCCCCCCAGTGTGAAGGTCATCAGGCCCCCCCACCACCACCACCCCCTCGCTCACCCCCTAACCCCTCTCTCTCCTTGCCACCCACACTCCTCCGAGTAAAACCTCAGCGTGGTTTCATGGCGCTACGGTGATGTCCGGGGTGGTCAAAACCTACTGACACCTATCCCCTAACTCCCCCGCCCGTAACCCCTCCCCCCCCTTTTTCCACCACCCCCTGCGCCCTCTCATACCTCCGGCGCAGATAGTCATTAATCAAAGACAGGCGCCGGCGCAGATTGATGACACGGGCAGGGGCGAGATGTAAGGTGTGACAGGAAGGGGTGAGGACAGGAGCAGGTCTCCGCAGGGGCCGGAGGAGCCGGGCCACAACCTGCCCGAGAGGGATGGCCCCCGTCTTGTACACACTTGTGTATGTATGTGTGTGTGTGTGTGTGTGTGCGTGTTGAACTGATGGCAATGGGTTTGTTCCTTAATGCGTGCGTCTATTTAGGTGGGTAGGCATGTGGGTGGATCTGTGTGTGTGTGTGTGTGTGTGATGGAGTATTTAGTTTCGCGTGTGTGTGAGAGATGGAGAGAGGGAGCGAGGCTGGGAGTGGCGTTGGCCCCTCTGTTCTTTTCTTGGCGGCCATCGGAAGTTGCTCCATGTCTAATTATTAATTATTCATCTAAGGCGGATTAGATGTGGCCCAGTTTCTCCGGCAAATGACTTTGTAGGAGAGAAGAGGAGGGGAGGCAACACAGAAAGTATGAAAAACCTGTACTCAGCCATGCCCTGCAGATCGAGGGAGGGGAGAGGGGTGAGGTAGAAAGGGAGGAAGTGAGGAAGAGCCCTTGTCATAAGGTCGCCCCCTCTGTGTGGGTCCTCCACTGCCCCAGGAGCCACTGTACCCAGACTCCCCTGCGCCCAGCAGCTTTACAGCTCTGCTACTCAGGCTGGTCCAATAACCCCCTCCCTCCCTTCCTCCTCCCACCCCGCCTCCTCTCATCCTCTTTTATCTGCCCCAGCACATGTTGATGGCCAGGGTGTGTATGTGTGAGAGGTCTGTGTGTGTGTGTGTGCATGCGTGCGCACACGTGTTTTTGTAAGATGTAAAATCTAAGAGTTGGAGGCTTCATAAAAGCAGGAGGATATAGACGCCAGGTGTGACATCTTGTGACTCAACGCTTTATTGCTGGGTTCAAACAATCAAGAACCAAATGGACCCAAACCCAAGTTGAACTCTGCTACACTCAGATGCTAACCATCCTTATCTCTTTGCCTCTGTCTCTCTTTTTCTTTATCTCCCTATCCCTCTTTTTTCTTCACCCCCCCCCCCCTCTCTCTCCTATCTCTCTCCCCTCTGCAGCGGCCAATCAGAAAGAGGCCCTGAAGGCTCCGTTCCATATGAAGGAGGAGCCTCAGGCAGAGGAACACCCCCAGACCCACGGCCTGCCAGGTTACTCAGCCTTCTGCCAGGATGGGGCCCTGGGGGCCGCAGGGGCCCTGGGGGCCACGGAGCGAGCCAGGCCCCTGAAGCCCAGGGAGGGAAGCCCCATGGCCAAGAACAACCTGCTGAGCCAGGACATCAACGTCAAGGTGGCCTCGGAGCTGCTGATGAAGCTGTCAGGTGAGGATGGGGGAAGGGTTTTGTGCACGTCTCTGTGTGTGTGCGTGCGTGCGTGCGCGTGCGAGGTAGACCCTGGGTAATAACTCATATTCAAATAAGCTCCACACACCCTGACTTGACCTGTTGAGTTCTGACAAGGCGTATGCATCTTTATAATTATTAGCTTGTAATCCCCCGCAATCTTTGATTTAATCCGTTTTTCCGATGCGGTGACTCTGATATGATGAGTTCAGAGAAATAATGGGGTTATAAAATTCAGACTAACTTCAACCTGAACTATGTATAGCAAAAGTTGAACAAGAATTTTACCTAATTGTTTACAAAAATCTTAAACTTTTAAAGCATTTTCTGAATCAGGGCGGAAAATGTGACCTAATAAGCAGTTGGTTTTGTGTTGGGATTGCAGCGTTGCACTATATGCACATCTATAATGGAGGGGTCTGGAAAGGTGACAAAATGCTCATCTTGTGAAATGAGACTTCTTTGAAATGTTTTCACCCAGAAAGCGTCTGCATCCTCCGGTGACAACACAGGCCCCTCTCCTCTCCATAACCTCAATTTTCTTTCTTCTCTTTCACCATCGGCATTTTTCTGTCCCTTGCGACAGAGAAGGGAGGTGGGTTGAGGGTCAATTCTGCCCCCCTCCCTCTCCCCTCCCCGCAACGACCTGGTCCAAAACAAAGCCATCGATCCAAGCTAGGTCCACCGGTGCATTGAACCCAAAACTCTGCATCTCCCACTCACCCCCCCCACCCCCACGCCCCGGCTTCCTGTAACGGATACGATGAAGGAGAGAAACAGATTTCACTGAGGCACTGTGTCCCTAAAACAAAGACCAGACCTCCTGTTTTCCCAAGAACACAACCTGACTTGTACACTCAGAGCTTGATATTTGAATCTCAACCTGCAGCGCTAGGCTGAAATTCATTTTGAAGTCATTATTACTTTTAGTCAGGCACGCCATGTCTTCAATAGCCACTGTATGTGGCCCTGGTTTGCCGCTGTTACGCAATGGCAGTACGCGCTGTGTCACGGGAGCTAATGAAAGTTTAAAGCGGCTGCTTATTTTAGCCACTGCTAACTGTCAAGTGCGAGGCCTAGTTCAAGTGTGTGTGTTGGGCAGGTGTTTGTCCACTGTGTGCCAGTGGAGTGTGTGCCCCCTGGGGCTTATCAAGTATGTAATTTCTCTCGAGTGTCACATCTATGGAGTGTATTTGTTCGGATGTGTCACAGATGTGCTGTGGTACTGTATGTGTGTGTCTGGTGGGGAAAAAGGGAAAAAGGATCTGCCCAGAGATGTGTGTGTGCTTTTGAAGCAACAGAAAGCGATGCCTTCGGCAGTCCCCCCTCATTCGGTGCCGGTGTGTGTTTGACGGACACCATGCACACCGTCGGCCATTGTTCTGAGTGAGTCATACTGGAGCTCTGTGAAGAGCTCCATACACATGCCGTTCCACTGCCTGTTCCCCTGGGTAGCATTCTCTCACCGTGCGTGCGTGCGTGCGTGCGTGTGTGTGAGTGTGTGAGAGAGAGAGGGGGGGGGCTGTGTAGGTACAGTATGTGCGGCAGAGTAAAAATGAGGGAGAGGGGGAGGGTATACGTGTGAAACGGAGAGAGGGAGAGAGAGAGAGATGAGGTGCGAGTCCTCCACTGTGCTGCCTTTGTTCTCGTTTTCATCACCTCTTCTCTCTCTCTCTCTCTCTCTCTCTCTCTCTCTCTCTCTCTCTCTCTCTCTCTCTCTCTCTCTCTCTCTCTGTCTGTCTCCCCCCCACCTCTGGACTATAACGTGAGGCTGTCAGTCATCTCTCAGTCGTCTCTCAGCTCTTTTTCAGCCCACCTCTTGTACAGTATGTGCTACAGTACATACCGGCTGTTTCCCGGGGTTAGGGAGAGAGATCGCCATCATCCTCCGTCGCCATGGTAACGGCGGAGGTTGTCATCAGAGCCTGCAGCCTGGAGTTGACGGCCCTGACACGATTCTTCTGGAGCCTCGACGACTGACAATCCTGACGGCTGAGAGGAGGGAGGGAGGGAAGGGGGGAAGCAGCCAGGGGAAAGGTCATGGCACCAGCGTTTCTTTTGTTGAGGTCACCCAGGGACTCAGACATCACATCCATACCCACACTGACCCCTCAAGTCAAGTTGGGCACGGAGCAGCAGATGAGCCATAGCGATGCCAGGGTGCTTTAAAAAAAAAAAAAAAAAAAAAAAAAATTAAAACATTTGCCTTTTTCCCTCCCTTTTTTACCCTGAATTTGAGGCAAAACTATATTTTACAGACAGAACTCCTCTCCTCATCCTCCCCCCCCAAAATTTCTAAATTAAAAACGAATATAAAAAAACAACTACAAAAGCAAGTGGGATGTAATTGAATTACCAACCAGCTCGTTGACCAAAAAAAAACCCTAGTAGGATGAGCCCGTCCAACGGTAGCACCTTGACGCAGTGTAGCATCGTTCCTCTAAACTAGGTCATTCCTCGAATCTTCCCTCCCTGCCTCTCCTGCTTACCAAACGGCTTCAGTCTGTGCTGAGCCCCCTCCACCCCGCATCTGTTTTTAAAGCTTCCTGTTAGCGTCTGGGGGCTAATTACGCTAGGCTAACCGGTCCCTAGCGCCCATGGCCAACCACAGCTAGCAGATGGGGGCGGCGATGCTCTAGTGAGGCTCGGAGCCATGGGTGGTAGTTAGGGAGCTTGGGTGGGGAGGTAAGGCCTTGGGCACCCTGGGTGAGCACCGTGTGGTGAGGAAGGAGGGAGGGGGGGGGGGGGGGGTGACAGCAAGGCCACCCACTCAACACCCCCCAACCCCCACCACCACCTCCTTCGTAAGTGTGAAGTCACACCATTGTCTGGCTGCAGGAAGGCCGTCTGTATTAGAGACCCTCGATGTCTCTCTCCCCCCCCCCCGCCACAGCAGCCCATACCCATCCTCACTTCCATCCCCAGAGGTCGCGACCTCGGTAATGAAACACAGCGCCTGGACATGGCGTTCAGGGGCCGCGTGATCAGCGTGGCGGGGGTGGGTGATGTTGGACCTGAGGGGATGTGGGTGAGCAGGGTCAGGGAGATGCGCGCACACACACATACTCACCAATCGGCTTTGTTCAAGCAGAGCTTTCCCATTAAAATTAACATGAACAAATACAGAAGTATTCACGATGGTGAATTATCATTTGTATTTACGAATGTAGTTTACTGATAATGATGGGATAAGGGTGTTAACGTTGAAGAGCTTGCTTAAAGGGGATGGCCCACGTATGAATGGACAGAAGTTCAGTCTAAGCCCTGTCTGAAGCACTCCACCTGTGCCTTAGTGATGCCCTCTCAGTGCCCACTCTGTGACCTCTCTCTAGTCCCTGTCTCTCCATCTCATGCTTATTCTGTCTCCATCCCTGTCTTTTGCCACTCACTCTCCCTCTCTCTCTTTCACACTCCCTCCCTCGCTTTGTTTTTTTTCTCTCTCGCTCTCTTTTTCTCTCTCTCTTAGTGGCATCTCGGCTATTGTGAATCCAACCCCTGGGTTGATGTTTTTAAATCCGTCTGTACTTGGGATCAGCTTTAGCAGCTGTATCGTTCTGTCTGCAGGCTGTTTTAAACTGCTTAGTCAGACATTCGTATGATCAGGGCTTCTTATAACTGATCTCAAATCAGTTTCAACAGCCGTATCAGACTAAGAGGATTGAAAGAGATATTGAAAGCCAACTGGTCTGAAGTCAGCCTTACTGGGCCCCCATAGGCATATTCCTACCACCTGATCTATAGATGGTCTGAAATCAGTGTTAATGCTGGTAAGCAGCACGCCCCCTTTAATTTTGAGCTGGTCTGGGAACAGCTTGAGAACTCAGCAGTTTTCATATTGCAGCTTCTTGTTTTATCTGCCTGGTCTGGGATCCGCTGGGCTTGTCTGTCTGTTGCTCCCAGATGACATGCAGGCTGCACTCTGCAGCCCCTTTGAAGCTCATGAACTCTTCACCCCTGTCTAAGCAGGTCGACCGAGGGAGAGAGGCAGAGGGAGGCGGAGGGAGGGAGAGAGAGAGGCAGGCAGGCAGAGGGAGGGAGAAAGGGTGAAAAGTGGGATGAGAGGGGATGGTGAGAGAGGGTGGGGGGTGGAGGAGAGGAGGAGGAAAGGTTGTCATCTACAGCTCCTCCTCACTCGCTTCCTCGTTTCCCCTCGTCCTCCTCCTTTTCTCTCCTTCCTCTTTTTGCCCTTGGGTGTCTGCCTTTTTAGTTTTGTTGTTTTTCCCCGTTTATATCTTCTTTTTTCTCCTCCACCTTTACTACCTTAGTACAGCACTGCATCTCTTTCTTACTCCCTCTTTCTGTTTACGTCTGTTGACACTTTAAAAGCTGTGTATGTGTTCTTTTGTTTGTGTGTCTTTATTTAGTGTGTGTGTGTGTTGAGAGAATAGAAGACCTTGCCTGGTGTCAAATACTAGGCTTGTAAGTCCCTCTCTCCCTCTCTCTCTTGTACTCTGTACAAGCTTCAAGTCTTTGTGTAGCCAGCACGTTAGCCTAGCATAACCTCTAGCCAGGGTCTAGCCTGCTAACAGGGCACGGCTGTCCTTTGTGCTGCCTGATTGAAATAGACGGGTCAAAGATGTGACGGCGAAACGAAGGAGCCCGCAAACGCGGCAGTTTCCACCCTGTCTCGGTATCAGGGGCGGGGGGGCTAGCAAGCCCGAGGACGTGGAAGGACGCCGCCGGGTTTCAGTTTGATGTTTTTGATCACTGTCACAGTACGTGATTCATGCTGTCGGAAATGCGGTCAGGGTACTGTTGTTTTGGAGGGAGGTGTACAGATACATGAGCCCACGTGCACACATACTCATGCATACACACACACTCCTCCAGACCGGATGCTGTCGGCTAGTGGCAGCTGGTGCATCGCCGAGACTGCTCCTGCACCAGAGGGGATTAGACACATACAGACTGACACACACACACACACACACAGGAGCAGGATTGAATGAGTGCTGCTTTTTATGGCTCCAGAACATAATGTCATAACCTCTGTGTGTGTGTGTGTTTGTGTCTATGTATTTTTGTGGGTAGTTTTTAATGGGTTGTGCAATCTTACACACAAGAAATATCCCTTAGACCCCCTACCACCGTGATTCGTTTAATGTTCTGAGTGTGTTTATGAACGATGTGTGTCTTTGTGCAATTCTGTGTTTCTGGGTGACTATGACCAGATGACCCCTCTATGAATCCTCTCTGTGACGTAAGCTTGTTTACCACAGCTACCTCTCTCTCGCTCTAGTATGAGTGTGTGTGTGTGTGTGTGTATGTGAGCGCGTGTGTGTGTGTGGCTCAGCGGTCCGCCCAGCCCCTGACGGCAGGGGCGGTGAACCCACGGCGTGTCCCTTGGTTGACCCCGGCCTCGCAGCTCCCGCTCACCCCACCCCCCATCACCCTCCTTCCGCCTCCCCGCTTCTCCGTCTCTCCCTCGCCCAGCGATCATGGTAAACTCTGGGCACCTGATTAAGAGATTAGTGGCCCAGTGTTTGTCAGTGTCCCCTCACTGGCTCAGGCCACCCTCGACACCTGGAGCCACAGTGTGCACGGATAAGAGCACGCACACACACACACACACGCAGATGTACCGTACGTCCGGTCAGCGAACACACACGCACCCGCACAAATCCGCATTTGCTGGGAGCACACCACTTCCTCTCAGCAGTGCAGAAGCGTGTATTTACAGTGTACACACATTTGGAAAATGCACGGTACACACACACGCGTGCACTTAGGCGTACACAGAATATGGTTTGGGTTCACACAACGGTGACTCGCCGTGCTTAGGCTCCCCAGAGAAGCTGTGCCACAATGAGGGGTGTTTGTGTGTGGGGGGGTGGGGTCAACCTGGGGTTAGTAGTACCCCCTCCCTCCCTCCTCTTTCTCTCCCTCTTTCGGTCTTTCCACCTCTCCTGTTTTCCCTCCCTCCTGTCTGTCTCTGGACTACTCTTCATCTGGACTACTCTTCATCTTGACTACTCTTCATCTGGACTACTCTTCATCTCCTCTCCTCTCGACCTCTCATAGCTGTCGTTAGTCACCATGTCAGCGGCCCCCGTATCTGCCCCCACCTCCTCCACCCATCTCTGTGTCTGACAAGCTGGCCCAGTCAAGAAGCGTTACCACACACGTCCTCACAACATCTTCCGTCTCACCTAATTTTAGCCCAGGTCCCTGGACCGGCCCTTTGAACTCTGATGAATGAGTTACAATGTATTTTTTCTCTCTTTTTCCCCTCTTTTTTTTTTCTTTTTTCTTTTTTTTTTTTTTTTACAAAAAGAAAAGTAAAAAACAAGACTAGTGATGTTTATAAAAAAATATAAATAAATCACCCTCTTGGAGGTTTGGAATGGCCTGTCTTTTTTTAATGTGTAGTAAATCAACTCTCTCAACACATTTCCACATTCCAAACAGGAACTGCCGTCATTCCAGTGCGAGAGAGACCAAATATATATCAGAGAGGGGAAACACTTCGCCTCACAGCACCGAGGGCCCACAGGGTCGTAATAAGTTTGGTTTCAGCCTGTTACATATTTGATGTCCTTCACATCTTTCCTGTTTGCTTCAGTGAACCTGCACCGGCTGTCTGACGTCCCCTTCTCCCCCCCTCTCTCCCTTCTCACCCCCTCCCCCATGCCCATCCCCACCCCCAAGCCAGTGGCTGCCCCGGCCATGCCCTCTTCCCCTTGTAACCCTGCACTGAGACGATAACCGGCTCTCACCAGCTTTAAAGAGGAATTCTCCCTTATTGGTCTTGTGTTTGGAATTCCTCGCTATAGTCCCTCACTGATTAAGTCTCAGAATGGTCGATATGGCTCCGAGAATGTTCTTCCCCCCAGTTTTATAATTGCACGTTTTAGAGCATAACTCAACAATGTCTTCTTTTTTTGTTTGGTATGTGTTTTGTCTTGAAAATGGCATTGCCCTGTGCCTCGGTATACACACCGTTTATCTGCATCTATTTCAAAATGAGTGTTTGAGAGAGATTAAATTCCCTCAGCAGGTGTTGTTTACGCGCTTGTAATAATTGAGCTTGGCAGATAATTGCGTCAGGGTTGGACCTGCCTCTTCCACTCACCGTCCTCTCGTCCAATCTGCAGAGAGCAACAAGGACGCCCACTACCAGAAGATGGAGGTGAAGGCGGAGCCTATGGAGGTGGACCCGCCGAGCGACCCGGCGCCCTCTCACCTGTTGGCCTTCAGCACTTTAGCGGCGTGCGAAAAGAGCGAGCCAATGGCCAGTCTCCCGGAGGGTCTGGCCCGCCCCCAGAAAGACCTCTTCTCCCAGGACATATCCGTCAAAATGGCCTCCGAGCTACTCTTCAAACTGTCAGGTAGACCCCCCCCCCCACACACACACACACACACACACATGTACTCCCCAGACACACACAAACAAGCAGTTTTTGTGATCGCATGCACAAGCACAGAGTACTTACCCCCCCCACACACACACACTAGCCCCCCCTCTCTTACCCTGGGGTATCCAAGTATCAACCTTGGACCCTGTGTGACACCAGCCCATTAAACCCACATATCTCTTCCTCCCTCTGCTCTGGTGGTCTGGGCGGTAAAGAGGGGACCATGTATGACACATGAGGTACTTCGGGTTTCTTCCCATTTGGCTTTGACAATGACATTGAGGCAGGAGGCAGCTGTTTGTACTACCTGATGAAGACACACCATTTTCCCCAAGAGGGTGTGTGTGTGTGTGTGTGTGTGTGTGTGTGTGTGTGTGTGTGTGTGTGTGTGTGTGTGTGTGTGTGTGTGTGTGTGTGTGTGTGTGTGTGTGTGTGTGTGTGTGTGTGTGTGTGTGTGTGTGTGTGTGTGTGTGTGTGTGTGTGTGTGTGTGTGTGTGTGTGTGTGTGTGTGTGTGTGTGTGTGTGTGTGTGTGTGTGTGTGTGTGTGTGTGTGTGTGTGTGTGTGTGTGTGTGTGTGTGTGTGTGTGTGTGTGATTTTGAGAGGGGGGGCGTCGCCGTTGTCTTGTGTCCAGTTCCAGTAGGACTCTGATCACTTCACTTAGAGGAGCACCTTTGAATTATGTTGGGGGGAGAAAAATGGCTACTACAATTGCCCCCCCCCCCCCCCTCCGTTTACACACTCACATAGGTCCCCGCAGGGAGCCGTGTCTGCAAAGTGCCCGTTCCTCCTCCCTCCCGTCCATCTCTCCCTTTCCGTCTCTTTCTTCCTCTCTATCTCCCCCTCTCTCTCTCTCTAGACTTCCCTAGACTCCTTTTCAAACATGACGGCTCAAGCGCACTTGGCTGCACACACACACACACACACGTCCCTTCTCCCCCTCCCTCCCCCCCTTTTACATTTCTCCCCGTGCGGCATCGCCATGGCAACGGCAGAGAGACCTCTGTCCTTGGCGAGCCGTGCGCCAGAGCGGGGTGTTCGGGAGGGGTGGAGGGCAGGGGGCGGGGGCCTGGGCTGCAGAGTGCCACCCAGGGAGCCTGGGCTGGGGATGAGGTCATTACTGTGGCGTTCAGGCCTGAGGGGGACAACCACAATCTTTCCCTGGGTTTAACGGAAATATATATGTAATTGGCTTGTTGGCAACAGGGTGACAGAAAAGGTAATCACACTGACAGTGAAATAGGAATGCTACACTTAAGAACAGTCATGTCTTTGTTCTGCGGTGGCAAAACAAATTAAAACGTGTAGACCAGAAGGACAACCAGACTCGCTCCCAGGGTTTTTAGCATGCTGGCATGACCATTAAAAGGACTGTAGGCCAGTATGAACTACTTCCAACACGCTGAGCAATCAATGCTCCCCTGAATAGGCACTTGATGGTTCAATAAAAGCCACAAATGAGTTGTTAATGATTTCTCATTGGTGCTAATATGTACCGTTGTCCTCTTACTTGTTCCAGAAAAAGTGAGCAAAGCCAACGACCACAAAGATGGCAACATGGTTGGAATGAGCAGGTAAGACACTCTCTCTCTGTCACTCTGCCTTGCTCTCACTCTCTCTTTCACTCCCTCTAACTCTCTCTCTGTCGCTCTGCCTTGCTCTCACTCTCTCTTTCACTCCCTCTAACTCTCTCTCTGTCGCTCTGCCTTGCTCTCACTCTCTCTTTCACTCCCTCTAACTCTCTCTCTCTGTCACTCTGCCTTGCTCTCACTCTCTCTTTCACTCCCTCTAACTCTCTATCTCTGTCGCTCTGCCTTGCTCTTACTCTCTCTTTCACTCCCTCTAACTCTCTCTCTCTGTCGCTCTGCCTTGCTCTCACTCTCTCTTTCACTCCCTCTAACTCTCTCTTTCTGTCACTCTGCCTTGTTCTCACTCTCTCTTTCACTCCCTCTAACTATCTCTGTCGCTCTGCCTTGCTCTCACTCTCTCTTTCACTCCCTCTAACTCTCTCTCTCTGTCACTCTGCCTTGCTCTCACTCTCTCTTTCACTCCCTCTAACTCTCTCTCTCTGTCACTCTGCCTTGCTCTCACTCTCTCTTTCACTCCCTCTAACTCTCTCTCAATCTTCAAACACACATATATTGGTGTATTTGCTACACTACACATATATTCGTATTTTTGACTTTTGAATCTTGCTTCATTACTTTCATATCGCTACTGTCTATCGTCCCAGAAAGCATTTGTTTGTGCTAATTGCCTGTTTTATAGCTATTGCGATGATATGGAGTGGCTGATGAGGGTGTGTGTGTGTGTGTGTGCGACTCTACTCGTAGTCCGTTTCTGGACGAGCGATTCAGACAATCACCCTTCAGCTCGCGCTCTAAGAGCTCCTCCCCCGCAGAGGCCAGCTCGTCCGCCAGGACCATCCTCCACGGTGAGAAACTCTCACACACACTCACACACACTCACACACAAGACATGCACGGTTGCACTCACACCCACACATGCACTGACTCACATACCCATAGTAGTGCTAAGTCATAACAGGACTGGCCTTCTCAGTGAACCACCAACACCTTAACCCCCGGGCCTTCACCCTGGGCAGCCCTCTCCGGTGTGCCCCTCCCTCCTCTTTACCCACCTCCATCAGAGCTTCAGAATCCCCCCCCTCCCCGCTAGCCTCGTCTACCCAGCCTCGGGGCCTCTAGCCTGGGAAGCCCCGCGCTGACCTCTCCCATTCCTTGGCATCTGGAGGCTCCGTGCTCCTCCCTTCAGAGCCGGCGCCGGGCAGAGATGCAGAGGGTAATTAGCCAGGGCCGCCCTCGTCCAGCGTCCTGGCCCATTTAATGAAGATCCGATTGGCTCCAACGTGTCAGGGGTGTGCTGAAAGTTAATTCGCTGCAGCCGCATCTCTCTGAGTGTGCACAGTGCAGAGACCCTTGCCTTCCTTCTTCTGGACTGTTTTGCTCTCTCTCTCGCTCTCTCTGTCTCTCTCTCTGTCTTGTTTTCTTCATCCTCTTTTCTCTTCTCATTTTTTTCTCCCTTTTTTCTTCTCCCCGGTGTTTTCAGCTTTTTTTTCTTCCCCTCTCTCCATGTTTTTTTGGAGGGGAGGTGTGTGTGTGTGTGGGGGGGTCTATATTTTATCTGTGTCTCTCCCCCGCTCTCTTTTTCTCTCCTTCGTTCCAGCTGGGCAGGGCTTCAGTATCACAGCTGTAGTCTCTATTGGCTCGCGTCTATTAGTTTCCTCCTCTCTCATTGGCCCAAGTTCACAGCAGCTATTATCCAATTAGACCTGGAACCGTCATGGGTGTGTCTCGACACCAGCACAGTTGTATGTCAGACACAGGCAGTTGGAACGATGCGATGGTGTGTCTCTGATTGGGAGTGAATGGAAAGTGTGTTTGTGTGTTACGCCCTTGGACGCCTAGAGTGTGTGTGTGTGTGTGTGTGTGTGTGTCAGTCTGGCGTTGTGTGGCATGACTCGGAAGGTCCATCTTCGCCCTCTCCCCCCGCCCGTCCGACTCCAGCCCAGTTCAAGCCCCCCTTCCTCCTCTGTGCGTCTTGTTCTCCATCTCTAATAACGCTAATTAAACCATTAACCACTTCAAGGCCCACGCCACCCCTTAATTGGACAAATTATCCGTCACTCGCTTCGGGGACCCAGGTCGCTGCTGGCCATTGGCTCCTGGGCGCCCTGGTTGACCCCGCCCATAGCTGGGTCCCACCTCTGACTCAGGACAGCTAATGTGGTTATGTTCTCAGCTCCAAGCCGCTGAAGAGGCTCTGGGCTTGCCACCCTCTTAACCAATAGATGAGAGTAGATTCAAAGACTCAGCCAATCAGAGACAGACTTTGAGAGGGAAGTCTATATAATGGCAAGTGAACCAGCTAATGAGAGCCCAAGCTATCAACACCAGTGGCAGACGAGGCATGCGTGGACTTTACCTTCCCTGTTTATTATTGTTCTGCACCTTGACAGCTATACGGCATAGTGTAGGTTTGTGTGCGTGAGAAAGTCCAAGCACAGACACTTCATCTACTCACAAACACACACATTCTCTCCTTTACCCTCACCTCTCCCTTCTGCCAGTCACCATCGCAAAAGCAGGTTGCCTGTGCCAACTCACACACACCAACACACACACACGCACACACTGTCAGCTGGGTGTCACACTCCCATGGGTGTCTGAGTGGCCCGTGTGGGGGCGGTGAGTCAGTCGGAGAGAGGGGCCCATATGACTGCTGACTCACCAACAGCACTGTGTCTTCAGCTGCACTGTGTGCGGCCAGGCCGGCTTGTGCACAACATCTCCACAACTTAGAACTTGTTATTTTCCTCTTGTAGAGGCTACAGTTTGTAAAGTGGGGGACATCGATCTTAGGTTTACTCAAGAGGGTCGACGGGAAAGTTAATAAACTACAAAACTAGCGATTCTACTTCAGGCTTGTAGGTCTAATTATTTTAATATTCCAGCTGACACCTCACTTGGAATTCTAAAGGCTTGTAAAGCCACAGTCCGTGATGTCTTAGTTATTGTTCATTGGCTCTTTGGATGGGGGACCAGAAGCAGTGTGCACACGCACACACGCTGACCCCGCCGCTGGGTCATTTGTAGCTGTTCCATTTTAATACGACTGTGCATCCACACAGATGAAGATGGAATATCCCGCAGTATCCCTGTGAGAACTCAAACCCCTTTTTACTGTGCCTGAGAGAGAGAGAGAGGGGGGGGGGAGAGGAGGGGGAGAGAGAAAGAGGGAGGGAGCGAGTGAGAAAGAGAGCAGGGCGAGAGTAAAGGGGAGGGAGAAAGGGAAGGAGTATGGCTAAGAAAGATGGAGCAAGAGACGAGGGAGTCAAAGGAGACGAGAGAGAGAGAGATGTGAAGGTGAGGGAGATTGAGTGAGATGAAGATAGAGAGCGACAGAAGGAGAGAGTAAGGGAGAGAGGAGAAGTGCTCCGGCCAGCTCTGGCTACAGTCAGGCCTTCACTAAGAAGACGTCCTTCAGACCCACAATCCAATACATCTGTACTTTAATGCTCCACCATTAAATCTCCCTGAAAAAAATCCCCCCAAAACACAGCCTCCCCTCTCTCTCCCTCCCCTCTCTCTCTCTCTCCCTCCCCTCTCTATCCCTCCCTCCCCTCTCTCTCCCTCCCCTCTCTCTCTCTCCCTCCCCTCTCTCTCTCTCCCCTCTCTCTCTCTCTCCCTCCCCTCTCTCTCCCTCCCCTCTCTCTCCCTCCCCTCTCTCTCTCCCTCCCCTCTCTCTCCCTCCCCTCTCTCTCTCTCTCCCTCCCCTCTCTCTCTCTCCCTCCCCTCTCTCTCTCCCTCCCCTCTCTCTCCCTCCCCTCTCTCTCTCTCTCTCTCTCTCTCCCTCTCTCTCTCTCCCTCTCTCTCTCTCCCTCCCTCTCTCTCTCTCTCCCTCCCCTCTCTCTCTCCCTCCCCTCTCTCTCTCTCTCTCCCTCCCCTCTTTCTCTCTTCCTCCCCTCTCTCTCTGCCTCCTTCCAAAATGCCCCCATTTGTCTACCAGCTTGTATTGCGTATGACAGCTCTTGCCAAAAAAATGTGTCCTTTTAGTATTAAACAGTGACTCCCGGGTGCAAGTGTAGCTTGTGTCAGTCAGCCAAAATGCATCTTACGAATCCCTTTAGTTCTTTGGCCTCCGTCTGGAACATGGTGCTGGTGGGTTCTGTCTGGAACATGGTGCTGGTGTATTCTGTCTGGAACATGGTGCTGGTGTATTCTGTCTGGAACATGGTGCTGGTGGGTTCTGTCTGGAACATGGTGCTGGTGGGTTCTGTCTGGAACATGGTGCTGGTGTATTCTGTCTGGAACATGGTGCTGGTGGGTTCTGTCTGGAACATGGTGCTGGTGGGTTCTGTCTGGAACATGGTGCTGGTGTATTCTGTCTGGAACATGGTGCTGGTGTATTCTGTCTGGAACATGGTGCTGGTGGGTTCTGTCTGGAACATGGTGCTGGTGCATTTCAGAATCAAGACAGGGCAGACGGGTTCAATGCTTCTCGTACGGCTGCTTTCACAAGTTTGGTGTAAACAGGTAATTAGTTCTAGGAAGCCTCTACCTTAAATACTATATTACTGAGAGTAGGTCAGAGACACGGGCGAAGCCAACATGCAGCGCTAGCAATAATACTGTATTTCAGACCTGAGCTGAGCTCCTTTCGGTTTGTCCCCCATATAAGTGTTTATCTTCTACCTCTCAAGCCCATTGGATCACTTTCCTTCCAGTGACGTGATGCCCATGGACGGCTTGTATGCATCTTGTCCTAAACCCTATTCAATTTGATGTAATGTAGCCATACTGTACTAAGCATACTGTCCATTGATACTAACAGACGATACTAATCTCTCTGTCTCTCTCTCTGCTTGGTCCTGGCTACCTTTTGCGTGGTCTGATCGCACAGATCAAGAGCAGAGAGCTGTGCGTTGTGCTGTGCAGAAGAGCGAAGAGAGGCGTACACCGCGTCCAGTTACTTTTTATCTATTTATCTAGCGGAGAGGTGGGAGGGGGGGGGGTAGAATCCTTATTGTGTGTCGTGCCTTCATCAGAAGGTTAATTCTGTTTCTCTCCTTTTGTCGGGCGGGGAGGTGATTTTTCAGTTTTGATCCTTCCGTCCATTCTTCTACATCTCTTTCTCTTTGTCCCTCTCTCTCTCTCTGCCTCTTTCCATCCCTCTATCTCTTTGTCCCTCTCTTTCTCTCTCTCTCCCCCCCCTGTCTGTCTCTCCTTTCCACCCTCCCTATTTTTCTCTTCCCCCTTCAGTCACCCTCATCTCTCGCTCTCTCCTTGTCACCCATTGCACTGTTTTCCATCCTCTCTCTCCCCCTCCCTTCCTCCCTCCCTCCTCACCTCTGTCTACTGTATGCTGGAGATGAGGTGGAAGAAGGGGGCAGAGTAGTATGCAGACGGCCTGATTAGTATGGAAGGCCATACTCACGAGAGAGAGGGGAGAGAGAGAGAGACACTGGGGCTCAGGACAGATAGGTGGCGGAGGGCACTTGGGCGTGTCTTTGCGAGCATATTGTAACAAGAGCGGCAGCGAGCCAAGACGAAGCGGCGTTTAGAGGACACGTTTGTTGTTTCGAGGAAGCGAGGAGGGGTTTTGATCGTAGAACAGAAATAGTGTGCACAAACACACACCGTGCTATACCTGCCACTGGCATTGAAACCCAAAACACTGTGAAATATCTGTTACTATCTGTATCTATTGTAGTGTAAAGCAGGTGTCTGTTAACTGTACTCTGTGCATAGTGGGCCCTTTGCTGGATATACATTGTTATTGCTGGAGCAGTTTCAGTGAGGTGACTTGTCTGACTTTGTGTGTGTGTGTGTGTTTTCCAGACCCAGAGAAGGGTGGCGGGGAGCCAGGAAACGGAGTGGCCCAGTGGAGACTGAGTGAGCAGCTGTACCCCTGCCCCGTCTGTGGGAAGGTGTTTGGTAGACAACAGACCCTCTCCAGACACCTGTCTCTACACACAGGTGAGAGGAGGCACACACACACACACACACACACACATTTAGGCTCACACACCAGCTCTCACAGACACGTATGGTATTTCAAAGAAAACCATAGCACACTGGTATGCAAGGTGTGTGTGTTTGTGTGAAACGCCCTGGGTAAGTGAGCAGGGTTGGCTAGAATGGATTACTCTTCCTTTAAACAGATTAACACCATGATTAGTCTCACTGGGAATAAGACCTGTGTAATTACCAAGCAAGTCCTCTCACACTGCTTAACTACCCACCCAGTAACCACACACACACACACACACGCGTTCCTCCTGTACAAACACACGCACATGGCAGAAACACTGGTAAGACACACACACATGCACACTCTTTCCGACACACTCCCACTCTCGCTCAAACACACACATAACACATGATTTTGGCAACGCTATTATCCTCGTTGTTAATGTTCTTTAAGTTGACGTGATAAGCACTGCTAATTGCCATCTAATTCACAAGCTACAGTCTGGCAATGTGTGTTTCTGTGGTGTAAAAAAGGCATGTTTGCACACGCTTACACATTCCTGTCACTTTTTTCTCTCTCTCTCTCGGGGCTCACACACAGACATGCACACACACACACACACACACTCTATTGTACACGACAGTTCATTCGCGCATTTACTTGGCTTCTATTTTACAATCTGCCGTTTTGCTTATGTATTATCGGTGTAAGGCATGGCCTACATATTTGCACCCTACTCCCCCCCCCCTCTCTCTCACACACACACACACACACACACACACACACACACACACAGCCCATCTGAGGCGGTTGGCTGTGAACAGCTTGGCCACACCACAGAGAGCACGAGCAGGGGCATATGTCAGAGTGATGGTCTTTTTGGTTTCCCCGGCGACATAAAGGTTGCCTGGCTTTTTGTCCTTGGGGCAAGTTTCTGGGGGGTGAGGGGGGTGTTTGTATGTCAATGTGTGTATGTGGTGTGCGTGTATGCATCAAATTACCGCATTTTAAAAACATGTAGAACCTGCAAGCTGTGCGCATTCATGAAAGTCTGTTCATGCTGTGTGTGCGCGTGTGTGTGTGTTTGTGCGTGTGTGTCGTTGCAGAGGAGAGGAAATATAAGTGTCACCTGTGTCCTTACGCAGCCAAGTGCAGAGCCAACCTCAACCAACACCTCACCATCCACTCCGTCAAGCTGCTCAACACGGACGCCGAGCAGATTGTCACGGCCGTCACCAACGACACAGCCGAGCGCAAGAACTGCCCCTACTACTACAGGTACTACTGCCACACACTCATGGACACACACAGTCACGTAAACTGATATTTGCCAGATTGGGTATGAGATGTACAGTACACCATAACTCTCCTCTCTTCTTCTCTTCCTGCGGATATCCTCTCCTCTCTTCTCCTCCCCTCTCTTCCTGATATCCTCTCTTCTCCTCCCCTCTCCCTCTCTTCTCCTACCATCTCTCCTCCCCTCTCCCTCTCCTCTCTTCTTCGACCCTCTCTCCTCCTCCTCCCCTCTCCCTTTCTCCTCTCTTCTTCTACCCTCTCTCCTCTTCCTCCCCTCTCCCTTTCTCCTCTCTTCTTCTACCCTCTCTCCTCCTCCTCCCCTCTCTCTTTCTCCTCTCTTCTTCTACCCTCTCTGCTCCTCCTCCCCTCTCCCTTTCTCCTCTTTCCTTTACCCTCTGTCCTCCTCCTCCCCTCTCCCTTTCTCCTCTCTTCTTCTACCCTCCTCCTCCCCTCTCCCTCTCCTCTCTCCTCCTCCTCCCCTCTCCTCTCTCCTTTTCCTCCCCTCTCCTCTTCCCTCTCCAGCTGTCACGTGTGTGGCTTCCAGACGGAGCTGAACGCTCAGTTCGTCAGCCACATGTCGCTCCACGTGGACAAGGAGCAGTGGATGTTCTCTCTCTGCTGCAGTGTCTGCGACTACGTCTGCGCCGAGGAGGCCGAGATGAAGACCCATGTCAGCGCCGGCCACGCAGGTTGGTCACCGCCAGGGTTGGAGGTCAGAGGCTTTTGTGGGGTCAAGTGAAGGTCAGGAGTTAGTCGGTTTTCAGCATTTGGTTAGCTCTGTTTGGCGTGGATGAAAGGTCCTATGAATAAGCCTTTGACGTTTTTGTGGGAGTGCTTGAGTCGGACTACAGTTTTGCCTCTTGTTGACCTTTGAGAGTCCAAAATGCTGTGTTTACAGACAAGTTGTGTGAAGAGGAAGTAAAGTGGTCTCGTAAAAAATTAAATTCCTTCTAAGGAGAGTACTGTACTCTCCTTTCTCACAAAACACAACTATAATCTCCTGTGTCTTCCACCCTTTCCCTCTCTGTCCTTCATGGAGACTTTCAAAGAAAGACCCTGAACCCAATAGAGAATATTGCTGCTTTTTTGTTTTGAGTTTTTGTCCATCTTTTATGAGTTGTGTTCTTAGACTCAATAAGGTACATGTATACAGTTCGAAATGCAGTCCACAGTCTCAAGGCCTGCACCTTTGTCCGCTGGTCGATATTGTTGTTGTTGCTTTTGACCGATCCTGCTTTTGTGTAGTTTATCGCAGAAAAAGCGTGCCCTTCTTCCTCACCTGTGTGTGTGTGCGTGTTGAGTGTGTTTGTGTGGGATGGTCCGGAAAGGACAGCTGAGGGGTCCTCACGGAGTCCGCAGTGGCCTTGTTTATCTAAGAGGGCTGGCCCTTATCGTGCCTGAGGAGAAAAATCAATAGGTCCTGGGTCCTTCAGAGACAACCAGAGTTTACATAGTGACTCCACTGCCCAGTCTCATCATCTCGGTTCACCCTCTAGACAAGATGGCCACCCCTTTAGAGCACACACACACACACACACACACACACACACACACACACACACACACACACACAGGGGCTGAGCCAGGCTGGAAAAGGCCAATTATTTGTCAGCTGCTGTGTTTCACGAACCGAAGGCAGCCCTCCTCCTCAGCCATTTCCTAGACAGGAAATGGCTGAGCCCAGCAGGTGACGTGGCTCAGGCCGCCCCCCCTGTGAAGACTTGTGTCCGCCACATGGGCGAGGGGTCAGTCTGTTGCCCCTCCCACTGCAGGGGGGTGGGCTGGCTAACAGGCTAACAGGTTGAGACAGACATGCAGTTTGTGTTAGCGTTTACCCATAGCCTCGCTAGCTCACTATCAGGGGGACTAACTGTAGACTTGTTCTGAATGCTAAAGACAATAGGTCGGAATTATGGGCCCAATTGGAGGGTGAAGAAATGCATTTGAGATTCTCATGTCGGTAGCTGAGCACGGGGAGAGAGGTTTGTATCAAGGTGTTCAACACGCTTTAAAGTCACAACAGATAGCGAAGCTGGCTTTGGTCGTGCCAGACCTGAAGAAGATGTGCGTCAGGGTAATGGCTTTAAGAGGGGATCGGGGGCGGACGGACCGACGCTTGAACGCAACGCGGGTCCTTGAAGGCGATCAGGTTCTGTCTCCTAAAGAGAGAGAGAGAGAGAGAGAGGAAAAGATGAGTTCCTTTTTAGTCTCCGGTCGGCTCCTGCTGTAAATGGACTGCTGAATAAGGGTGGTTGCCAGGTCAAGGTTTAGAGCGGGCGTGGATACTATACTGCTTACAGCTCCTCAGAACATGCAGTGTGTGCCTTGTGCACATACTGAAAGGCTGGGTGAGGTTAGCTTGTCAGCCATTTCACCAGCCACATCTAGCACCCTCCCCTCCTCCATCTCTCTTTTGCTCTCTCTTCTCCATCCACCCCCTCCTGATCCACCCCCTCCTGCCCTTTGTTGAGCCGTGCCCTGAGATGCTCCCCCCATCTTGGTTTCCTTGGCCGTGACCCGCCCCCCCCCCCCCCCCCCCGCCCCCCCCCCCTCTACCTCGTCCCTTTAACACTCCCCCTCTCCATCCCGGTGAAGTGCAGGCAGAGAGGGGAGGAGATCGATAACATTTTTTAAAAAGCACGCTGGCTCGTGATTGGGCTGGCAGCAAGGAGGACATGGCACTGCAGCCGATGCTGCCTGAGGATCCTAGTGTGTATGTGCGTCTGCATGCATGTCTGTGTGCGTGTCTGTCTGTGTACGCGTTGGGGTGTGTGTGCGTGTCTGTGTGTAAGGACTGAGAGACGCAGCGTGTGGCATACTGCATCAAAGTGATTGCCGTGCATTTCAGTTTGATTACCATTGTACCTTTTTGTTGTAGGCTCGGCCTATTAGGGAAATGAGGTGATGAGGATTATTGGCAGGAAACCTTCTGGACATGGATGTGAACTGTTGAGGTTGACGATTAAGTGTGTGCACAGTGGGAGGATTTACCTCTTGAGTTGGACTTATCACAATCCTCTCATCTCTCTTTCTCTTCGTCTCTCTCACTCTCTCTCTCTTTCTCCCCCCTTTCTCTCTCTCCTTTTCACTCTCTCTCTCTCTCCTTCTCGCTCTCTCTCGCCTTCTCGCTCTCTCTCTCTCCTCAGGTCTGAATTCACGAAGCCCCCTGAGTGAGACGAAGAGCACCTCCTCCTCTCTCTCGGCCCTCAGCGATTCGCTCAACAGCTCAGAGGGCGGAGACGTTGCCCACGGCAACGAGGAACTCAAGAACTTGCTGGCTCCGCCTTCCTCCGCAGGCAGCCAATCCAGCTCCGGCAGCCACTCGGGATCAGGAAACGAAGAAAAGTCTGAAAAAGGCAAGGAATCCTGGGAAATGTTCAAAGTAAAAAGAGCTGGACTTGGAGAAGGGTTTTGGTGAATTCCATAAATACATTCAAGATCCTCAACTAACGTTGGCTTGATATTCTTTATACAAATGTAGCTTTATGTCTATATTTTCTTCCGTACAGTTTTGGCATTACACTGTTGGTCTATCCATATCTACCATTATCTATCAGCAGTATTTACTTTACTGACTTCCAGCTGTTCTGCCAAATTGGCCCTTGGAGACAAACTGGGACCATAAAGTCTCCACTTAACCAGCCACTACAATCATGCTCAGTGTCCACTCATCTCATTCTCCTCCCTCCCTCCCTCCCTCCTTCTCCTTTTGTCTCTCTCTCCTCTCCCTTTCCCGCCTCCTTCCCCGGCAGGTTTCGAGTGCGTGTTCTGCAACTTTGTGTGCAAGACGCGGACCATGTACGAGCGCCACCTGCAGATCCACCTGATCACGCGCATGTTCGAGTGTGACGTGTGCCACAAGTTCATGAAGACGCCCGAGCAGCTGCTGGAGCACAAGAAGTGTCACACCGTCCCCAGCGGAGGACTCAAGTAAGGAAAGCAAGTACAGACAGAGGTTCCTACTCCGTCCATCCCTCCTTCCCTCAACCCCACCCCCCATCCGACCCCTCATCCTCACCCACCATTCCCTGTCCTCCTCCCTGACGTCACACGAACACACCAAGGTGCACCGCACGTGAATTTCAGGTCATGGCAGGCGTTCAAGTTGAGCGCTGTACACATGCATAGTACATGCACGCATTGGGGCACATTGCACAAAAGTACATCTCTGCACACTTAAATGACTCTTAAAGGAGCATATGATCAGAGAAGCGCATGCTGTACGCACACAGTTACTCACAGTTTTAAGGTGATGCATGTAAGGGCACACAGTGGAAAGTGTGTGTGTGTGTACACCCACACTCAAAGCGGTTTACATCCACCCACGCACATAAACACTGACAAACATGCAGGCATTCGCAGACAAACACACCCATTTAGCTTTTAGCACGCACACAGCAACTTTTAGCGTTAGCCTCATTCCCACTCACACCCAATAAGCATTAGCATGGTTCCCACAGCTTCACATAGCTAACTGGCTAACCCTCATCCCCCCTCCTGCTCCACACCCCAATACTGGAGGAGCCTCTGAAGTACTGTGTTACATGTACACTCACAGCCTAGCCAAGACAACGATAGGCCCATCTGCTCTCTCCAGTGTCACTGCCAGGACACATTGTCTAGTGCAACACACAAGACACACGACGACTTGATTAGTCTGTGGTGACTGACATAATAATGTATTTCACGAAATGTTATTCAGTTCTCGTTTTCTTTTTTTTATGTGTAGCATTTCTATGTCTTCTGGTATTTACTGTACTTTCAGAGTAAATTATTTTTTATAAAGTCACTCAGATACTGTCAGAAGTGAAAGCAAACAGATACAGACAAGCAGCAGGAAGTTAACATTTCTCATAGTCCATCTCAAGTTTCACAGCAGCCACTGTCATTTCTTCTGTCTTTTAATTTGTAATTTATTTGTACGCTGTCAAAGTTCTTTACCATGACAACACAATCTGTGCATGCAGATAGCTACCAGTAAGCTACAACAAACCATGATCTCGTACATAAACCGAGGGACACAAGGTTGTGTGTGTGTTTCAGTGTAGCTTTCAAGTCTCTAGCTAAGTGTGTACATTATCTGATAGTGTGTAGCTTACAGTGTGTAGTGTGTAGTGTACAATGTTTAGCGGTCACCGTGTGGAAATGTGTGCATTCAATTGCAGCCTTAGCACCTTCACACTATTACAGATGGTCACATGCTGTGGTGCAAGATTTGAGCCTGGTAGATAACAGAAATATCAAGATCAAGTTCTGTACAATGTGCAGGCCTTTCAAAGTAGCGTTTTGTAGTTGAGTGTTGACAGTTTTGTTCAAAGCCTCCTTGTACATTTACTATTGCAGACAAAGGGCAAGGAAAGATGAACAATTCAACAGTGACACAAGCTGTCGTCTTCTTCTGTCTCGGGTAGAACTAAGACTCAAGTTGTGAGAAGGCAGACAGGCGTAGTCGCATCCTGTTCCGCGGCCTTGCTTTTCTTGTCATCTCTTTTAGCAGGGAAAGAACAGGACTAAACTCAGAACTTGCGATACCAGAACAAACACCTTCTCCACCATGATCGTCACCACAACCCACACATAGTTATCCCGCCGGCCGTGATGTCCACACGTTCCAGTGAAAGAGGCCAAACCTTTACGGCCATCTCTGACATGCTAGTCCAGGAGTGTGCGTGTGTATTGAACGTATAACAGACGGCAGAGGGCAGTAAAATAAGGGTCTAATTAGCTATCGGTGTTCTATGAGAGGTCAGCGGTGGTTATTCGATGTAACAGGAGGATCGGACACGACTAGTCTAAACATGTCTGACCCGCTAGCTCAGGTCAAGAACACACCTCTTTATCAGTGTGTCCTCTCGTGTGGTGTGGAGAGTGTGCTCACCGGAGCATGAAGTCAAGAGAGAAAGTGGGTGTTTAGACCCAGAGAGTGAGGAAGAGGGGGAGGGAGAAAGATACATATATATATATATGTGTGTAAAGAGAGAGAAAGATGAAAAAACGGTACCTAAACAGAGAGGGAGAGGGCTGTGACCATGCGAGGTTTTCTGAGGTGATTTTGTCCTGCAGGGTTTGTGAAGCGCTTTGGGGCCCTGAGCAGATGAATGGTGCTATTTAAATGTAAGTGCCACTCATTTCTTCATTTCTCTTCATCCAAATCTCCTGTTTTTTCTTCCTGCAACCTGTCTACCAGCCCACGCACGCATACACACACACCCACACCATTTTCACACACCCACCACCATCCCACCCTCCCCTCCCCACACACACACACATGCATACACAATATTAAAACTGAACACACCCAATCACAACCATCTCCCCCCCTAAAGGTTAGAATTGAAACTTAAGACAGCTTGCATACACCCACACCTCTCTCTCCTCCCCTGTCTTCATCCCTGTGTGTTTCAGTGCAACTTGTGAATTTTGGCTTCTTGAACGTGTGTGTGTGTGTGTGTTTGTGTGTGTGTGACTAAACCACCCCTTGGTGCTGTTTGTTTGTGTATCCATGTCCCTCCCACTGCCCCGCCCCCTTCTCATGTTCACCCCCCTCTACGTCGTTACCCAGGTGCCCCTTCTGCATCTACTCCACCAATCGGCCGGCGGCCATGGAGTGCCACCTGAAGACGCACTACAAGATGGAGTACAGGTGCCGCATCTGCCAGGCGCTGCGGCCCGACCAGCCGTCGCTGGAGGCGCACGTGCGCGGCCATCGCCTGGGCAACCACTACAAGTGCGAGCAGTGCGGCTACCTGTCCAAGACGGCCAACAAGCTGATCGAGCACGTGCGCGTGCACACGGGCGAGCGGCCCTTCCACTGCGACCGCTGCAGCTACAGCTGCAAGCGCAAGGACAACCTCAACCTGCACAAGAAGCTGAAGCATGCGCCGCGCCAGACCTACGGCTGCCCCGAGTGCCCCTTCGCCACCACGCACCCTTTCGTCTTCAGCCGCCACCTCAAGAAACACCAGGCGGGGGGAGGGGGGGGAGTGGGGGGAGGAGGGGCGGGAGGAGGAGGAGGGGGGGGCGAGGAGGAAGAGGACGAGGAGGAGGCGGCGGCCCGAGAGGCGACGGAGGAGGAGGTTGAACAGCTGCTCCTGCGTGCCCAGCTGGGGGGCAGGTCCTCCTCGCCCCAGGGGTCCTCCGCGGGGCGGGTCCAGGAGCACTTCCTCCTGGGGAGCGGGGCTGGGGGCGGGAGCAGCGGGGGCAGCGGCAGCAGCAGCCCCCTGATGAGCCTGACCGCCTCCCAGGCCCTGCAGTCCGTCGCCCTGTCATTCACCCTGGGGAGGTCCGCCCACCAAGAAGAAGTCCCGCCCCCGGCCTCCCAGCACTACCCGGCCAACACCAACGGAGGCGGGGGCGGCCCCAGCGGCGGCCTCTCCCTCTTCTTCCCTTCCTCCCGCCGCGTCTTCGAGGAGTACAGGAACTGCGAGCGGGCTCACCTGATCCCCCTCACCACCCTCTTTTCCCAACGCCGTTTCACATTCCACCCCCCGCCCTCCTCCTCTTCTTCCTCCCAGCACTTGCCCCTCTCCAGACTGCAGAAGTCCACCGGAGCCTCGTCCTTCCTCTCCTCCTCGCCCGCCCTCTCGCCCGCCTCACTCAAACACTCCTTCCTGGCCTACCTGGGACTAACGGAGAGGCTCAAGACCATGTGACCTCGACCGCCCTCTCTGCTCTCTCCTCCTGTTTCTCCTCCGCTCTCTTCGGCCCTCTCTTATTGGACAGTGGTGTGAATGATCCTTAATCCACTGCAATGGGAGAAACTTTCCAATCAGACCAGCAAAATAAGCTGGACCAGACAGACTCTATGGTTGTTATTGTAGACAGTGGGGGGGGGACATTTATGAGAGAAAAAGGCTGTATGTGCTCAAATGCATTTATATCAAAAAGCTGCTTTTCTTATCTCCTATATCGATTGAATAATTAATACAGTTTTTTTCCTGTTTTTTGGAATTTTGAATGACCTGACCTGGACCCAACTGCATTATCAGAAACGTACCCCTTTTTTTTTTTTTTTTTTTTACGTTTCAGTTTGACTCGGTTGTTTGCCGAGATAAAATGTGTAAAGAAACAGAACTTGCAAGTGCTACATTTTAGTGCATTTTTGTCTTTTATGCTACGCATCAGAATAGCATGCCTGCCTCTGTGTTTCCGCTAGCTTTGACGTCATTTCAGGGGAGCAGATATGAATTACCCAGAAGTGTTAGCGATATGACCCCTGGACAGAACCAATGAAACGGAGCGCTTTTGTTTTTGGGGAAAAAGCTTGTTTCCAAAGCAACGCCTCAAACCACGCACTTAATTATTTATCAAACATGTACATAGTTTTGTAGCCTTTCCCCCCTTCTCTCTGCTTTGACCTCTGTTGGTTTTGAATAATGCAGAAATGCTGACTGATATCACCTTTGTCTCAGGCAACGGTTGTTGTGGTAGCCCAGCATGGATTTTTCAGTCGATGTCATACGTTTCATTCTCTTGGCCCAATGGCCAATTAGAACAGCTGTCACTCCTTAACCACCAATCAGGCCTCAACTCCGACTCCCGAGCCCTATCTCCAAGCATATGTTGCCCAAACGTGTTCTAAAATTCCACCTAACCATCAAAACAGACAAGCTGGTTCTACAGCCATAGTATGTAATCAGTCTTAGATTCCAGGTCAATGTGGCGGATGCTATTCAGCTTCCTTAACTCACACCAGAAGAAGACCATGGGCCAGCCCAACCCTGAGATCCAGTGGGTATCAGTCCTGGCTATGTAGACGCACCTATACTTAGATGAGAAAATATGAGTAAACAGTTTTGTGGAGGTGACCGGGGCTCCCTGGGCCTAACCGGCCCACAGCCTCCGGTCACAACAGACCGATTCAATGGTGCTTTTGGGGCTTTTTTGTAATTTTTGTGAAACGGAAAGAAGAAGAAAAAAAAAAAGATAAGAAAAATAGAAACGAAACTGTTCCAAAATGACTTGAATGAATGTATGTTTTTCCGTTGATGTATCTGATGAGAGAGTTCTACAGAGATGTAGCAGGGCAGCGTTCTGTGCCGATAAAGAGAACGAGAGGCGTGTCGGTGGCCTTCTGTGTTAAGCGTTGTTTTTTTGTTTCTTGTATGTTTTCTTTTTTTACTGAGCCTTTTGATCGTAGGTGGAGAATTTTCTACTAACATCCATTATGAACCCATTGTAAATTAAGGATAAAAGGCTCCTGTTGGTGCAATTTAAGAAGCGGCCATTGCTCTTGTTCAGGATTGTTCTGTGCCGTAGTTTCTGTAAAGCGGGCAGACATGGTACTCCGTTCCCCCCCCAACCCCCCTTCTTTCTGTATCGTTGGACTTTTAATTGCACTTATATTAGACACATTTCAAACCAAAAGCACTTAAGACCTATCCTTCACTGACAGCGCAAACTAAACCCATGTGATGAAATCAGCTGTATCATTCTCTTTTTGAGATGGCTTGGAATGTAGCTGAATCAAACCCCTTGACTTTTTTGTGTGTAGACATTTATGGTTTTACAGAGGTCTTCCTCCGCAAAATTGGAGAACACAGATGAAATACAAATTGCATGAATTAGACTGCAGAGGTCAAGATCTGGGTACCACAGGGCCCAGGCTAAATTGCGAAAAGCCAATTTTGCACATTGTGGCACTTTTGAATATGAGAAATATGTATTTATCCATACAAATGGAAAAATTGAGAAGGAGAGTACCCATGACACCACGACAGTGTACATTAGTACAGGCAAGGCTTTATTTTAATTTTATTTCCATGTTACCCATAATTGACAGCGCCTAAGTGGTCTTTAAGCCAAAATGGTTTCTTATTTGTAAAGGGATTATTATTATTATTATTATTCATTTTTTGTTTGTTTGTTGTACGTATTATTTTCTAATAATTTGTTATTGTGTTTATTTCCTTGTTTTTATACAAAATTAATACAATAAATGGCAATTGAACAGAGAACACGCATTGTCAAGACCAAAATAAAGCTTAGAACAGGATGTGATGTTAGGATTCAATCCGTCACTTCCTGTAGGGTAATGGTTTTAAAGTACCCCCTCCTGCCCCTGTAATGATTTTCCTCAGTTCATTTTGCTGTGTCAATGTTGTCAGGCATGCTGTGCCAGTTGCTGCATCATAGGAGTTAATGGAGCCCTTGTCACCCAACCCCCCCCCCCCCCCCCCCCCCCCCCTCCCTCAACCCCAGTCAGACAGCACCCTCTACTATCTGCATAATCTTTTATACTATAGTGCCACTTGGTGGAAGGGGACCGACTTTTGAGAATGAGTCTGACTGGTTTTCAGTGTCCAAGCCTCAAGGAAACGGAGAAAAGTAGAAGAAATCTAAGAACAGTGAAGACACTGCTCAGTCTGTCCTGCCTTTTAATACTACATATGACACCATCCGGAATGGCTGCCGTTTCCCTAGGCTCCCCTATCTCCTAGTTAGATGGCAAAAGGCAACAGGGCTCTGATCTTAGTTCGGAAAACCAGTATTTCTAAGCACTTATTTCTACGTTTTATTATTATTATTTTTGCATAATTGTAAGCAGCACACAGTGACTTTTAATGTTAACCGCGTGACTACCTTTTCAGCACTTCGGAGTATGCATGACATTTGCTCTTCTCTTTCTCTAGTTCTCTGTGCTTCTCTAATCTCAAAACTAACTTTTTTTGGGTTGCATTTAGTTGTTAGGATCGAACTGCACGATCTACAATCTGTTAGCTTTAAGTTTGGTTGTATTTTTATGACTCGACAAGGCTCAACTGTCTTTCATTTCGTTTTTCGTTAATCTTTTGGCACTCAGTAAAAATGGTATGTGCTGTATAAAGCTTTTTATTACTCCATTGTTAAGGCTGTACAGGGTTGTTTGTGACAATAACTGGTAAATAGACCATTTGTACCTTTTTTGTTTTTTTTGTATATTTTTTTTCTTTGTTTGGCATTATTTTATGTTCAAATTGCCAGTTCTAAATGTAACAGGATTTGAAAGTAAAGCTTACATCAGATATTACCGTGGGTGTGATGTTTTATTTTTAACCTTGCTATTTATTTGCGTCACATTGCTTCTGTTGGCTTTCACAAGTTGAAAATGCTCCACTGAAAGTTCTCTTCTTTCCGGGTCTCAGAAGAATCTCAGAAGAATCCTGACACTTAAAGTTTAAATCATAAACAATCCGAAGCTACCACTACCAATTTTCCACAGGATCAAGAGATGGTCTGCTTTGCAATCGCAACATAAAAATATGGCTGAACAAAACCATGTGAGAGGAGGATTAAGAGTCCTTATTCTGAAACGATAAGGACAATAACAATAATATAACAACTCTTAGGTGTTTCAATGAGAAACAGATGTGGATTTCCAATGTGGGAAGCATCTTTTCTCTCTGCGTCGTTGCAGCAGCAGCAGTAGCACGTTCCCGCCCAGCCAAAGGTTGGTGTTGCCTAATGAAAACAGATGAAGCAGAGATAAAGTGTTTGCAGACATTAAGGGACTCATTTATCACTGTTAGGCCTCCAGCTATAGAACACCTTGGTCCAGAGTTCTCCTTTAAAGGGCCCTGTCTTGCACTAGCACCGGAGGGAGACAGGCTGCATCCTCACACACACACACACTCTTACTGTTTCTCATCCTCACATACAGCACACGCACGCACTCACCATTAGGGTTGTTTTCACATGCACAGAGAGAATCAAAACAGGGTCACATCTTCTCCTAACCCTCTCGCTCTGTCTCGCTCTCTCCTTTCTTTAGTTTTCATTGCAGTACACCAAAATGACCTAAATAACTGCTACTACATGCAGAATCACATGCATAATATCAACTCAAAGGGCTTCCCTTAGCAGCTCTAAATCTCCATCGAATTTGCAAGCTTCTGACCTAAGTCAGTGACATTTTAATCCATGCTTTCACAGATGTACTGTACATGCCTTAAATATTATCCACCACTTTAAAGATACATCGAAAACGTATGGTTGATGAAAAAAGCTTTTGGAGAGATTCAACCAAATCCAAACATCAAATAACCCGTGGATCCCCATGGCCACGATATTGACCTATTTGCGGTTTCAATAGCGATCTCCAGAAAGAGAGTCGTCGTCCTCTTCTTCCTCCCAGGCACAGCCATGTTTGCCTTCTGGCCATTCACCTCCTTCTCAGTCTTAATGAATCTTCTCCGCTGTGTTTAAAGCTGCTTAATTAAGTTGAAAGCAGCGCTCAGGGCACCACTCTCCTGCACAACTGACCTCCCTACAAGTGGAAGTGTTGATTAGGAAGTGGAGATGAACCTGTGCACACACTTGTATACACACACACACACTTCCAGCACTGTGACATGGATATTGATGGAAGGGCTTGTTTTGAATTTTGTTGTTGGGATCTAGGCTACGATAGTAAAGATATTCATAAACATTTATGGATTCTAACTTGAACCCTCGCATTGACCAAATTAATGACCAATTGTCCAGAATGGAGCATTGTGTAAAAATATTCCAGGAGTTTTTTGGTGATTTTTTGAAACCTCATCACAATAATAGCCCTTCACCCCCAGCGCGAGCTGTCTGCACAGCAGCGACCTATCGACACCTCCTCGCCAAAGTTGGCCGGGGCGATCGATAGCGTGTTAGCTTTTTGTTTGTAGGTTCAGGCCGCCTTGGCTTTATTACAGCTGGTGGGAGTCATGGGGGAGTCGCGCGCGGCTTTGCGAGAGGAGCTCCCTCTTGTTTGCCAAAAGTGTAATCCTGCCATGACCTGGCGTGACCCCGCCCTGAGAGGAAAGCTGCTTAGACAGAAGTGCATGTCTGTGGGAGCTCCCAGCTGCCTGGCTCCTCTCTCTCTCATTCTCTCTCTCTCTGTATCTCACTCTGCTTTTTTTTATTTCTTCTCCTCTCTTGCTCTTAGTCTTTTTCTGTTTCATCTATGTTTTCTCTCCATCTCACCCTTGGTCTCAGTTTTTGCTTGCCACTTGTCTGTTAGTCTTTCTCTTCGCACATCATGTGTAGTTCTTTCCCCTATTCCTCTTTTTCCATTATTTATCTCTCTTTCTCTCAACATACTTTCATCTCTCTCTCCTTCCCTCTACCAGTCACGCTCCCCCTCCCAGCAACAATCCTTCCCAGGCTCCCTACTCTTACCCTCTGTTTGCGGTCGGCTTTAGCATGCAAGGACACAGAGACTTTAAGTGAAGACATACAGCCCCTCCCCCCCCCCCCACCCTCCGTCTGCTCTCAGCAAAGAAAACAAAAACACCAGACCCATACACAAGGTCTGCCACTGGGAGACTGTGGTTGTGGAGTGGGAGAGATGAGGGCCACAAGGGCTGAGGAAAGAATCTCTGGAATCAATTTGGTACGGAGCAGGAGCGATGCTTTGTTGAAGCAGCCTGTCAATCTGTGGGGGGGAAAACCAGTTTGTTTTAGGGTAGAAATAGATTATTATTCGTTTATTTTTCCATCCACATATGCTGTGTGATACACATTCATTTTTACTTGATGTGGGAGATTGTTTTATCTTACGGAGAACAATGGTACAGTATTACAGTACAAGTAAACTATGTACACATTAGTAAATGTATATACTTCATATAACAATTAAAATATTTAAAGTCTTCCATTTCTTAAACGTCAACATTTGGGTGTATACAGCAAATTTGGGATATTTCCGTGGATGATCCACAGCCTCATGCGGTGTCTCACTCATTAGACCATTTTGGATCGGCGCAGGCAGGGGCGAGTATTTACACGCTTGCCCACTGGCGCCTGAGCTGGGGTGCATGTGTCACTAGGAGCCCCCCCGCCACCCCCACCCCCTCTGGCAGCCCCAGCTCCCAATCCCCGGGTGAGACATCACTCTGTGGGGTTCAACGACAATCTGATTCAGAGAGCACCATGGGGGGCACCACTGAGGAAGGGGGATTACCCACAAGGCATTGGGGCCTGGCGTGTCCAGACTTGGGGCAACCTGAGTCGGCAGGGGAGGGTGGGGGCGGGGGGGGGGATCATGTGTACACAGGCTTGTGCCTCAGTTTCACTGGGTAAGATACATACACACATTCATGCAATCACACACACAGTTTGCATGCTATAAAGAATAGAAGGGGGTTGTGAAACCCATGTTAAAAAGTGTGTGGGGGGGGGCAATCATACCACTCTGCAAAGAGATCCATTGAAACGAATATTACACACTCTACTGTAAATCCCCTATTGTTAGGCTAGACTGTTACCATGGCATTAGAAGACTACGACCATCCCTAGGTTACTGTGTTTCTATGGATAGCTGTTGTGAGTCATTACACAATGGCGTGAACAGTGCCTTTCATGCCTAATTTGACATTAAGCAAAAATGTCTGTCACAAGGAACATTTGCATATCCCTGGGTTTGCTCACGTTATAACCTTCACTCTGGTATTCAGGTTTAATGTGTCTTTGTTAACATTGTTAACATATCAAGTTCCCTGTACACCATTCATTAAAATAAGATCCAGCATTCCAGTTTTCCAGAATTGATCTGATCCTTGTGTAGCACAAGGCATCTGTGATATTGATCTACCATAATGTTAATAAGATATATTGTCTACATAGAGAAGTGTAGTACAGTAAACCTGATCTCCCAAGAAGGTGGGGAAAAGCTGGTACTTGGAGAGCTAGCGCAGGCCTCACAGATGACCTGCAGCACATGTACCTGCACAGGTTCAACATGCTGCTGCAATCAAATCTTCCTTCCAACTTATGTTAATTGGATGTTAAAATAGGATGTTTTAGCGTTGTTGCTTCAGCTCCCTGTCGGTTCTGTGGAATGGGGATGGAAATTAAGCGTGGCAAGTTCAAGTTCAGGGTCAGTTGCACAGGGTCCATTTCCTGCCTAAAGTAATGCATTGCCTTGGTACGTCACCACGTTGGAGCAGAACTGTGCCCACAAGGCAGCGTGGCAAGCTGTCAACATTCAGGTTCAGTGTAACAGCAGCTCATAAACATGTTCATCTAACCAACTAGTAGTAATGTTTTCACGTAGAATTTAACAGTATATAGTTCTAGCCTCATTGTCAGCTCAAGTCAAACACTGAGTCGTGTATTTTGTACACAGAGGCCTTTATTATATTCCCATGACAAATCTTTAATTTAGCTTAATATTGTAATGAGCGGTGTACCATTTTAGCACTGTATTGCTCCAGGTTTGCCACTCTCTGATGCGGAGAAGCCAGGCATTCACTGACAGCAATGAATCGATCAGAATTTCCCATGTTCTCATCCTCCTCATTGCATCATCTGAATCACTCTCAGCAACCTGAAATGTATTTACTTCGCTGCCCCTAATGTTGACTGTATGTGCACCAGAGGGAGTGTTCAGTGATGGGCACTACAGCACAGAGATGATGACCGAAACTCCTGCATCAAGAGCCCTGCATCCCATCTGAACACGCTCGGACGCAGGGGCAGAGACGGACACGTTCAATCATCAACCAGGAGAGGACCAGGTGTGTTGAGTTTCCTGCCTGAACTAAGCGCCGCTTACACAATGTGCCTGAGAACTGCTAAACTGCTGCAATCCAGGGACGGGAGGAGATTTGATGTTGTACATCAGATATGATGATGTCGAATTGGAACACTGACGGAACACTAAAATATGTTCTTCTAGTCTTTGGTTATCTGCTGCACTTGCATGAAAGTATCTGCTACAAATACATGTATACATAAATTTCACAATAGGAACCACAACAGGGAGCTTTGAAATAATTAGTATGGGCTGATTACATCCTGGCTACTTCACTAAATAAATGATCCCATGTACTTGGGCTTTTAATGATTTTCACAATGCGATTCAATTAGCCTAACTGAATTCCTGTCTTCGATCAATTAAGCCACCGTACACTCATCTGTCTCCCAATCAGGACGTTTGGAATCCCGCCATCAATTCTCATTTGAAGGGAGAGTGGGTCAAACAAATTAGCGTTGATCACATTCATCCAGATGTCTGTTTTGTCTTTCTTTTCTGTCGATTCTGTGTGGTTGGTTGAAAGCGAGATGCATATTTCCTCATTTCACAAAGCTGTGTTTGGCTGACTCTTAGGCCCTCCTAAAGGAGCCTTTCCATCAAATCTGAGAGCACGTAGTCTACATCTATACCCTTGTTATCCTTGTATTTATTAGCATGGCACGTGCGTGTACATCAGCATTGCATTACTTCTCTCTCTCTTTGAGATGAGAGTTATCTCTTTCATGTGAATGTGATGTACACACACGTCTATTTCAGTCCCACCTGGTGCCACCTTGTTCACCTTAACTCTTGAGCTTGACAGATCGTTTAAACTAGTAGTCTTCAACCCTGGTCCTCATACTGTGCTGTATGTTTTATTAGATTGTTTCCCTGCTGAACACACCTGATTCAAATGAATGGATTGTAATCTTCTAGGTCTGCATGTATATTATACATTCATATATTTATGAACGTCAGAAGAACCCCTACATAACTAGGTCTTTATTGCTTATAATCATTTTAGCTCAGTGAAATAGAGGTGGCAATGCTAACGAACATTTACTCAGCACCTTGGCAGGCAGTACAGTTCACCCAGTTCAGCCCCGACTTCAGGAGAAGGCGCACAGCGATGGTTGCCAAGGTGCCCAGATAGTCATTTAACCCTCATTGGTGGAGAGACAAACGGAGGGCAGAATAGCCTTTTCACACTGTGCTCTTTCCATTTCCATTATCTCCCCTGTCTCAACCCAGATAGCCATAAATATGGATTCTTTGAAGGACTTTAGCATTCTTTTATATGTAAATACCAAGGCCTTCCTCTTTGTAGCTGTGGGGAAGGGAGAGGACACTGGCTTTTGGGTTTTGATGTGCTGACAGAGAAATTGCCTGCTTTTCGAGAAATCACCTTCATTTCTAAATGCTGTTATTTTGTTTAAGGGCATTATTCTTTTAGGGAATCGTTGGAGATATTGAAATACTGTAGCCCTTACAGAATAACAGATAAAGATTCAAGTTCAAGGTAGTTTGTCATATGACTATATGTGGTATAAACATGCCACGTATACACAGAACAATACAATTCGTATTGCCAGTAGGCTCAACATTTTAACGTCAACATAGAAAATGAATGAATTAATTTCACTTCATACATTTCTTAGTAAAGATGCAATATACTTGGAAAGTAGGACACTAAGTAAGCAGTACATTAAGTTTAAATACTCTGTAATTATGTAAATATATTCTGTATTATGTAATACAGAATTATAATACTGCATCGATCCACAACACAGATCCTGAATATAACGATTCCAGGTGTCAGTAGATATCATTATGTGGACCCTTGACCACACACAAGCTCAGTCAGTTCCCAGGGACATAGTATGTGGGAGTGCATACACTTCTGGGCACCACTTTCAATAGACCCACCCCAAAGGCCCTTAAGGAATGGCTATCACAACAATTAGACCGACAAGTCTTTTATAAACCACCCTTGATTTATTTGGTCTGCCCAAGACGAATGTTCATACTGCATGGTTGGCTGAGAGGTGCACTATGGGAAATGACAGGCATATGCACGTGCCCACACACAGAGCAAGCCATACTGTGGGATTTATTTGGACATGTTAAATGCTGCCTACCGCAGTATAACCCCCCCCCACACACACACACACACACACATGCACACACACATGCCCCCCCTCCCCTTCCCTGCTTGCACACAGCAAGAGACACCTGGCCCTTCTCTAACTGCCAGAGAGAGTGCGCTGTGTCCGGCTGGCTGGTACACACTTGCCAGGGCCAGTGGTCCGGCGTGGTCCAGTGTGCTTGGCATCAAACCCACAGCCCATCTGCCTGCTTTGACTCTCCCGCTCCCTCGCCACTTGTCCAGCGCCCTGGCGCAGGTCCCTAAAAGGTCAACCGTGGCATGACAGTCCCGGACAGGGCCGGTGCCCCGTCGCACACACCCGGCTTTGTGGGGCAAGGCCCAGGATCAGACGGCCATGCCAGGAACATGCCAGGGCAACCACGAACAGTGACCAACTATCTGGGAGCTACCATCTTGCTCAGGTGTGGCAAAGTGTGAATGTATGGCAGGTAGCCCCAAACACTGCAGGCCAAATGGCAAGCACTTCAGCCAGACAAAACACCAGTTTAGAAGATATTTTCTTTAAAAGAATGCAGTAGCACACTGGGTTGGAAAGGTTTTTGGGCATATGTAACCTACACAAAGCACAAATCTTTCAGCCAGTCAGTCTCCATCTTTATTGGATCAAAGACAAACGGAGATAAATACTCTGTGACCAGTAAGATTTAGAGGTGTTTTGGATGGGCTCAGATGTTTGGCTAACCTCAACCCCCCCCCCCCCCTTCCCCTCCCCCCCCTATGGTCATAACCGTAAAAAAACACTGTGGCCGGTAAGGGAGAGCGAGGGAGTGGACTTTAACGGTAGTTAACGGACACTATCCAGTCCAAAAATTCTCCTCACAACCAAAAAGGAAAGCAGGGAGTGGGGTGTAAGACAAGAACAGTTTTTACTGGTGGCTTGGCCTTTAAGTGCAGCACATTAATGCCACCATCGTGGAAGACCTTTAAAATAGAGACTGGGACGGGAAACACAATGGGATAAAATAGAAAAGATGTACCACTTTATTTCTGCTTCTTCTCATGGCTCAATTATGTTGAGTCTGGGACTGTGGCTGGGCGTTGTTATTCACACACAGCAGTGCTCCGGTGTGTGTGTGAGTGTGTATGAGCCACTGTGTTTATATTGTTATTCTGTGTGTGTGTGTGTTTGTGTGCGTGTGTGTGTGTGGTAGTAGTAGAGCTGTGGACAGGTATGTCAGGCTAACCTGCACATGTAGCCAGGGAAGAGTGTGTGGCCCAGTGCTGCCTGTCAAAACATGGCCTGTCTGGGACCCTGGGAGCCCAGCCTGGCCAGGCCACTGGGCAGCCAGAGATAATAGAGCCTGGCAAGAGAGCAGGGGAGGAGGAGATGAGGAGGGAGGGGTGGGGGAGGGGAGAGAGGGAGGGAGGGAGAGAGGGGGAAAGCGAGACATGTAGTGACTGAACGAACAGCTAAAGATAATGAGGTGGTTTAAACCACAGAGACCGAGAGACATTGAGAGATATTGAGAGAGAGAGAGACTAAAAGAAAGGGAGACAGAGAGACTGAAAGAGAGACAGACAGAGAAAAGAAAAGGGAGAGAGGAGAGAGAAAGAGGTGGCTGCTTTTCACACTTCCTACTACTTATCTGGAACACAGTCTCGCAAGAGAGGGGAAGATGAGACTGAGAAAGGAGAGTGAGAGTGAGAGGAGAGGGTGAAGCGAGGGAGGCTTCCATACCAGGACCTCACTGATGCCTTTTGATGTCTTTTTCACTGCCTGAGAACATTTAGTACCCCTTCGCTCTCTTTCTCTCTGTCAGACTCTTAGGGGCAAACCGCTAACTCATGTCTTGTTCTTTCAATACATTGACCCCTATTACAATCCAAACAATATTAGGTTTTTCGGGAAGAATGACTGGCCATTTTGAAGAGCGTAATTAACATAGCCCGGCCTGTTAAGCGTTTATGGTTGTTCCAAAAAAATAATAATAACATACCATAGTACCTGGACTGAACAAAAAACATTTCCATAGAGAGAGAGAGATAAATTGCTGCTCCTTGCTGCAGAAAGAGACCCGAAATAAGAGATACCAGGGTCTCATCAATAACTGCGGTGTCTCTCTGATCAGTCTTTCCCTTAGCATGTGGGGAGACCAGGCAGCTGGATTCTGTTAATTGAGAGCTGCCAGCGTTAGCGCCTTGCTGCCAGGGTGAGTCACGCCACTGGATCCGGCTCTCTCTCCTTCCCTCCCTTTTTCCCTCCTCCAGATCATCTTCCAACCAGAAGTACAAATAATTATTCACTCAAATCCATTACTAGGGGTCAATCAAGTTCCCCAATCGCTCCGAAAGTCCAATTACCGGCGCTGAGGAATGGTTTTCGGCCGCGCACGCGCACACACAATGATCTGACCCATAGGCTGTTGACCAAATTATACACCGCAAACAGAGGTGTGTGTGTGTGTGTACGCGCTTGTGTGTGTTTCTGAGAATTTGACACTTATCAGGTAGGCCCTAGGTTATAATATGCAGAGATGGGAAGTAACAAAGTACAAATAGTTTACTTCGTTACTGTACTTAGGTAGACTTTTCTGGTAGACTATCAGTACGTTGAGTATTTTTCTGACAACTTTTTACTTTCACTCCTTACATTGTGTCCAATACGTGTCCTCCTTTGTCCCGTTTATTGACTGCTGATGCAACAACAGCAGTGCTTATCACGAGACTTAACACTTTAACTGGAGTAAGTATTCTACTTGAGTGAAAGATGAATGTACTTTTGCCATCTCTGATAATGTGTGGGGGTATGGGCTCCCCCCCCCACCCCCCTCCCTCCCTCCCAGGTTACTCAAACCACTGAGTCCAACCCTCCGTGTTTGCCAGGTTAAACAGTCACCGCCCACTTTATGACACACTATCAATCCTTAGCCAATCAGCATGCCCCCTTTACATTGGTTGAGACATGGTTGTTCTGTGCATTGACATCACGCACCATAGTTGGGCCTGAACCCAATAGGAAGGGCACTGTGAAGCACTTTAAAATGTGTAGGCCACTTAAAGAATTGCAGTGTACAGTTACAGCGAACACACACACACACCATCCTCACCGCCCTCTTGTCCAATCCGGCCCCCATTAGCGGGTGGCTCCTTGGATCGTTTTGCGTCCGTCTTGAAACTGAGCTTTGAGTCGAGAGGAAACACATCGCATCGTCATCTGCCATGGCTGCAGGAGAGAGACGGCTAGGAGAGGGGAGAGGAGGAGGTGTGTGTGTGTGTGTATCTAAGAAGCGGAGTGAGCAGGAGGCTGGGCAGGCGACGTTGTGGGAGAACAGTGTGTGCATGTGTGTGTGGGAAGGGAGAAAGGAGGAGGGTGTGTGGAGAGTGTGACGAGTAGAGCAAAACAACAAAAGGGGGGGGGGGGGGGGGGGGGGGCTTTGTCAATCGGCAGACCATGACCTGAGGAGTGACATTTTGCTCAGTGTCGCACACCTCTCACTCTGATCCGGGGGGATGGAGGAGCACCCAAACACGACAGAAACACCCATGACAGAAACATCCATGACAGAAACACCCATGACAGAAACACCCATGACAGAAACACCCATGACAGAAACATCCATGACAGAAACACCCATGACAGAAACATCCATGACAGAAACATCCATGACAGAAACACCCATGACAGAAACATCCATGACAGAAACACCCATGACAGAAACACCCATGACAGAAACATCCATGACAGAAACACCCATGACAGAAACACCCATGAAAGATACATCCATGACAGAAACATCCATGACAGAAACATCCATGTCCACGACGACAATGCTAATTTATAATCCCCCCGGCAGTCATTGTCATCAACCATTTTTTGTGATCTGTTTCAATCTTGACTGTTGTGAAACATGAAAGTGAACACATGGCCTGTTTATTGTTGTGCCGGTTTAAAACGGGTGATTTAAAAATGTAAAATTATGCTTAAACGTGAAAAATTCCCTTTGCAGAGTCAAAGTTCCAGTCCCTGTGTCCTGCTTACATTGGAGACTGCCCTAACGTGTTTGAGCTAAAATGGCCGAAGATGTATCGGCAGTATTTGAGTTAATCTTCCCTCACTGAAACCGCATAGCGTGTTTACACTGGAGCCTTGCACTGTTTGTGTGTGTGTGTCTGTGTGTGTTTGTCTGTTTGTGTGTGTCTGTGTTTGTCTGTTTGTGTGTGTCTGTGTGTGTGTGTGTTTGCGCTCTTCCGTATGTATGGATGGTGTCCAGAAAAGCAGGACTGCTTGTTCCCTACCCACAGGGAGAATGGTACAGTGTGTGTGTGTGTGTGTTTGTGTTTGTGTCAGGTGTGATGGAGGAGAAGGGTGTTACTCAGGCCTAATGAATCTATCTGCATTCAAGGGGCATTCTTCTCCCAGGCGCAGACAGGAGCAAACGAGTACCGACCTGGGAGTGGGGGAGGGGAGGCTCTCGCCTGGTCCTCCGGAACAGACAGATGTAGGCGATCAAGGAGAACATCCATGAACCAGGGATCTACTGCTATACACAGGTTCCCTCTCAACAGAGATTGACAACAGGCTGTAATGTAGTTAGAGTTAGACAATGGTTCTTTATGAAGTGTAGCCTTCCTTTGATAATTCCCTGCAGTATGCTATCGAGCTGGCATCAGTGATGAGGTGAACACCAGCCCTGCCACAGACAAAGCTACCTGGAGGGAGGGAGTCTCTCCGTAACCTGTCACTCTACACGTGTGTGGTTGTGTGTGTGTGGTTGCGTCTGGTTTGGTGTCACTCAAATCTTAGGAGTCATTAGGGTAATGGACCCGAAGAGGTGGCTTATGGTCAGTGGTGAGAGGGAGACCTCTGGTGGTTAATAAACGTAACTGCAGAACATTATTGGGACTGAAGTACAAGCACACCTGTGGGGGGCTATTGATAAATACACTTAACTTCCTTTAAAACTGAAAGAATGAACAAGAGTGTATCGCGTTATTAATTTATCCAAAAACACAGTATGCAATGTACTCCTGGAGTATAAACTGTATTGTCCAACTGAAATGTCTGTAGGCAGTGTATTAGGGGATTGAAGGTTGTATCTCAGTACTAAAAGATCATCCCTCCTCTTTGACTAGGGTCTCAAAAGTTTTTACTTGACTCCTTATATTCCCTTTCCCAGGCTTTCCCCAAGCAAATGTGATGTAACGTTTCTTGTGACCTTCTTCTTCCAGGCGTTCCGAGGAGAGGACAGGGAACGAGGGGCAGATCTAAGCAGTCCCCGGCCGCAGGCAGCACCCCTCAGTCACTCTTCCTCGTCAGAGGACACTGAAAACATGCTCACGGTGAGGTGACCTGGTCCTCGTACACCTGTGCTTACAGTCTTCTTTCAATCATAGTCTTCTAAGAACTCACACCAACACAAGTCAAATCAGTTCTTCACCCAGATACAGGCCTTATGAGGAAGTGGTGAAGGCTTTGAGGAGCAGGTCAGCAGCCAGGCCTGGTGAGATGGCTCCCCTGGTCACCCTGGCCTCTAGGTGGGGTAGCTCAGCCTGGATGGCTGGGTGGTTCTGGAAGTGCTGGAGGACGTTCTCCTTGATCAGGCTCCACATCCAGACCTTCTGCTGAGCCCTCCTCCGGGCAAGGAGCTCCCCACTGGCCAGGGCAGCGTCCTGGTAGCCCGCCATCTTGGCCCACAGCTCGGCGATGCCCTCGCCCGTCTCGGATGACACCCGCACCACCTACGGGGGGAGGAGACGGGGAGGGGTACTTGTGAACACGCATGTACATTCACAGACCCGGCATGTCGCGTCTATATGAGCCCACAGTCACACGTGCAACAGTTTCACACCTTCTCTACCCACACCCACACACACACACACACACATCCCCGCACGCTTACAGACAGACACACACTCCCACAGCGATCAGACACCCAGTGGGGTCTCTGGATTTCCATGTTCCCCCCAGGTGGCAGCCAGCATGCTTAGACAAGCGCTGGTGAGGAAATAAGTAACACCTCCAAATCTGGTCAAACCAGTCTCCCTGAACACTGTCTCAGACCTACAACTATATTACATGGTAATGGTTTTCCCAAAAATATACTTTTGCTATCCAAGAACAGGCTAAAACCGATAGTCACACAAAAAAAGGCCCGTTGGATAGAAATCCTATGATTACGTTCTCAACCAATGGAGTAGAGGGACCCGTAAAATCAATTACGGAGTGGATATTTTGTCCGGAGCTACCACTGATTACAGAGAGAGCATGAGAGGTAAATATGGATATAGTGAAACTGAAGGACGGAAAGAGAGCGAGAGAGAGTCCTAGAAGGCTTTTTATCTGAGTGGGTGGGCCTCTAATCAGGGAAACGCATGACACAGCAGCTTGCCATTCCCAGTTCCCACCCCTTCTTTCTCCCTCCCGGCAGGAGGGCTGTGTGTGTGTGTGTGTGTGTGTTTGGCCCGATGCCAGCAGAGCAGATGCAGCACGGGGCCGATGGGAGACAAAGGGACCCGGCTGACAAGACGGCAGAGTCCCACAAAAAGACTCAACACAGAGTTCCTCTCAACAACGTGGCTATTGAGGTAAAACGTTAAGATCATCATCGATTTCATATCCATGCCTGGTCAACTGACTCCTTCATGGGATGACTTGTTGGTTGAGGGGCAGTTCTATGGGCGTATGTGAAGCCCTCTGTGACATGCTTGCGTGTAAAAAGGGCTATACAAATACATTTTTATTTGATTTGACTTGTTTGGTTACGTGTGTGTGTGTGTGTTGGGGGGGGCTATGATAAGCCTTTATTTCGTAAATTGATTGGAATAACCGAGCTTGAGCCGGCCTGCCACACACAGATAAACAGACTTCCTGACCTTGGGGTTCCAGGACTTGGACTTCTTCCGGAGGAGTTTGAGGGCGCTGGTGTACTCCGCCTGGATCCTCCGGGCTGGAACCACCAGGTCTCCGTCTGACTTGGTCACCACCACCAGGTCGGCCATCTCGATGATGCCACGCTTGATGCCCTGCCAAAGCAAGTCAGGCCTTCGTCAAAGAGTCTTTTGGCTAAAAAGTAACATGGTATTTGCCAAAAAAATTCTCTGGGATGCATTGACTTAGCAAGTGACCAGACCTGTCCCATAATTAACATGTGAGATCAAATAAACACATCCTAGATGACTTGTAGTTGACCCAGGTGGACTATGCAGCCATACACGTTGACATTAATGCAGGAATAAGGGGTCAATTATATGTACTTAAGTGTATTTGAAACTGGGTTTGTTTACAAGGCTGTGTTTTTTTTAAATCTTTACTGTTAAATCTGATGTCTAGACATGTAATCTGGTAGAGGGCTAGAGGGGTGGAATCTGAATCTACAATCTTTAGATTTAGTATCGAAACAGAAAATATGACAGAAAACATCAGACTTCATTCAAATTAATTTAAACTATCAATATTCTGAGCAAAAGATTACTTGAGATGGAGGTAGGAAATAAATTAATTAGAAAAGAGGGCCCCTAAAGCCATGCTGCAGCTAGTTACCTGGAGTTCATCGCCCCCTGCTGGTGGAATTAGCAACACGAACATGTCCACCATGTCTGCCACAGCAAACTCTGACTGTCCCACACCTGGGGTACAACACAGACCAATATGAATCACACCATGTGAACTAAGATGGCCAAATCAACCTTAGCACACAAGTCTATGAGAATGTCTCCAGCTATGTAATCATCTGTGTCCATCGTGTCATCCTCTAGCAGACACTTTATGTCCCGAACACTCAGGGGTCCTTACCCACGGTCTCTACGAGCACAACATCGTAACCCGCCCCCTCGCAGAGCACTATGGCCTCATTTGTGGTCCTGGTGACTCCGCCCAGGGTGCCGGAGGTGGGGGAGGGGCGGATGAAGGCACTCATGTCCCTGGAAAGCTCCGTCATACGGGTCTTGTCGCCCATCAGGGATCCTGAGGAGAGGGAGGGGGAGAGGGAGGGGGAGGGGGTTGGTACCAAAATCGTTCTGAAACCATGATGTGCTTACTACGAGTAGCTGCTACATTTGTATTTCCCAATAACTGTTTACTTAGTTATCATGTGTTTTACAAGCCCAAGTAAACACTGACATTAAAGTGTATTCTACATTGACCACTTTAAACTCAAAAACCAGACATCACCGTAACCAGGTAAACGCTGGTAAAATTGTTCAAAAAGCTACCACTAGAGGTATATCTTTGGATATCAGAAATGGGAAAGTTCCAGTTACCTCCTGTGGTGCAGGAAGAGGGGTCAACAGCCAGGACAGACACCTTGTGACCTTGCGCTGTAAGCATTTTCCCCACCACCTCAATGAAGGTGGACTTCCCAGCTCCTGGTGGCCCTGACAAGCCTGGAGACACACGCAAATCATTGTTAACCTTTCATGCTCTCTCTTTCAAGCAATCTGAGTGTTCTTATTGACCACCCATCACAGTACCCTTCCAACCACTCAAACCTGCTTCTTTTACAATCGCGCTGACTACAAGGCTACTTCACCTGTTCATATTGCAGGGCAGGCTAATGGACAATCTTTCAGAATTACCACCCCTATTAGGAGCTACAATGTGCATGACATTTAACCACACTACTTACCAACTCTGAAGGCCAGCGGCTTCCCTCCGTTGCGTTTCTCCTGCTCCCTCCTGCAGGCCAGAACTCTCTGTAACAGCACCTGGGCCAGCTCTTTCTTCCTGGGGTGCTGGGTCTCCACCAAGGTGATAGACTCAGCAAGAGACGCTCTCTGACCCTGGATCAGCCCCTCATACAGCTTATTCAGCAGCCTTTTTTCTGGGTCGCTAAGTTCCTGTATGTGCTGGTTTAGAGCTGCCTCCATGCCCAGGCCACTATGGGGCTGCGAGGTCTGGCCAGGGAAGCAGTTCTGATGTCGGGTACGGGGGCAGGCGAGGAGACCCTGATGGAGACCGCGGGCCCAGGGGGTACGGGTGACGATTCGTAAGGGGGAGATGGAGCCCAAACGTTGGATGAGGGGGAGGTACCCTGATGGTCCCATGTTTGATTAGCACAGGTGAGGTCTATAACAGAAAATGTGTGGAAACAAATTCAAGGCAAGACCGCATTTAATGTACGATTTCTGACGGGTGCAACACAAATGGGTGCAAGTCAATCATCTATTTTAACCAAACGTTTTCAAGAAAGATCCTAGGCTGCTTGGTTTCTCTTGAACAACCTCCAAACGATTTCATGCAGTGGTTACGTTTTCGGACACAAATTAATCGCTCACACCCTTACCTACTTTTCCAAAAACCCAGCTTGTTCAATCTACAGTCGAGTCATGGTCGAAATGATTTTGCTGTGAAAGAACAAAATGACATGTTTGTTTTCATAATGTTTTTGTCTACTGTTATTCAATAAAACGCTCACACGCTGACCTCCGTGCTATTTTGATACACTGACTTCCTACTTCCGGTGACGTAAGAATACCGCCCCTTTCCATACCACCAATAGGTGGTAGCAAATACACATTTTGTTACAATATTATATTTTTTATTTTTTTCGGAGGGAGATGCGTATGGGAAATCTGTTCCAGGTGTGCTTCACAGGTAATAGTCTACATAAAAATATCCTTTCATTCCTTGTTCATCTCAAAGGATGCTTGATTATGTTGAAAGTGTTTTAAGTGTGCGCCTTAGTGCCTTACCAGCCTTGAGCTATCTGGTAGCTCTTCTGACATAGGCCTACATCCCACACTGTTACATAGCAAAGCCAGAGCAGGTATTGGACCTTGGATGTAACTTATGCAGCAGTTAACCCTGGATGTGTGCAAAGCCATTCGCTCTGGAGGTTTAACGAGTATGGAATAACAACGCTCAGACGGCGTGCCAATCGGGGTGAGGTTGGAGAGACGCTAGAGCTTTGGTTCAAACCTGTTTAGTCTTAATTGGCTAGCAGATGTGTGAAGTTCAACTATTGTTGAAGAGTTTCTACACCTTCACAACAAGTTGTTTATTTCATGCATCTGAGTCAGAGTTTAGGACGCTGCTGCTAAATAAGTTTGATGTGACTATATCCCCATCTGGTGTCAAATTACACACACTGCACTCTGCAGGTCTAACAATGTCCACAGGAAGATGCTGATGGATCCAAAGATAATTCTAGAACTTTTGTGAGGTCCTGCCTTCCTCCCTCAATCCAAGTGAATCAAGTGATAGCAATGCACTAATAACTCAATAAAAAAAATGTCCTCAATAAATGCCATATTTTGCACCCATGTCATATTTGCACTAAGCACCCTATTTGTGTTTTTATATTGTACATTATAGCTATTTTATACTTTATATTTATTGTATTTTACATACCTGTCCCCTTTGTATTAGTTATTAGTTCATTATACTTTGAACCTCTTGTATAGTATAGTTAGACTTGTTTAAACTTACACCACTTATTTAAGATGTACTCCTATATGTTGAATGTATACACCTTTCTGTTAAAGTAAATTCCTTCCAAACTTTCATGGCGATTAAAACCCTTTCTGATTCTGAGTCTAAATCAGACAAAAAAAATCACGCAACCCTTAATATTTCATGATTTAACTACCACTGCCTCACATCTCACTGACCCAGCCCATCATCCTTCCCTTTCCTATCTGCTCGTCAGTGCCATCTTTGATCGACAACCTTACCTCACATGACCCCAAAAATCCATAACTGGCGCACGGTGCAAGCACTGCCAACCATTTGTCTATCCCCTCTACTGACCAGGAACCACACTCAGACCAAATGGGGCGAAAGTGAACCAGGAGGGTAAAAGACAAGTGCATCTCCAACAAACACAGGACTTGACAATTAGGCTTGAGAGAATTGTACTAGAGAAGCAAGGCGCTTGAACTCCAGATCACACCTGTGGCTTTAGTCTTGATTGTGAGCGAGTGTGAGCAAAAATTGCTCACTGTGTTTCAAGTGGTAGAGTACATCTTTGGAGGTAAAGTCAAATCCACATGTATATTTGTGCACGCGTGCACACGGATGAGCTTTCATTCACAGGAACAACAAATGACCCTGCAGTTAATGAAAAAACTTTATTGAATCTTCCAGTAGAGACTTGATATTCATGGAATAAAACTGCTTTCTGGGATTACTAAGCAAAAACAGCACAAATTAAAAAACAAGAAAAGAGGTGATCTGTGAAAGTGCAGATAAAAAAACAAAGATACATGTCAAAAAATACAAAAAAAATAAAATTAAACAGTTTAATAGTGGATGGGCCTCCTCTAAGAATAAAGAGTTGAAAGACAACAATTTGCATTTAACAAAAAACAATAAATGCATTATAGAATCATCAGTAACTTTTACTGATTGCAAATCTTTTTTTTCAGTCAACAACTTAATATGCCCAGGCAAGAAATGCAATGCAAAAGGTTTCATTTTAACCATCTTTCAGCAAGTTTGCGCTGTCATTGTAATAAAAGAATGAGGCATAGGTGAGATGGATCAGTGTCCATATTCTGAACATGACTACAATTGACACCTTTTTTTAGCTGCACCCCACACAGCAAGGGACACACAGAACCAGGCCTCTGGTTTCACATCTGCTGTGATGTTCCTGCTGTCTACCAGTTGTTTTTGTGATGCTATGTTTACACAACTACGCTTTGCAAAAACAGACCGCACAGCAAATACTCTAATGGTGAGAATACCTAAAACACTATTTTATTTTATTCAGTTGAACACGAGTGTAACACAAGATGAGCAATATTTATACACTTGTATTCCCCCCCCCCCCCATAAAAAAGAATATCTTAAACCCCCCTATGGCGTCGTACCCACCCTCCCTCCCCAATCCCCCCCACTTCCCACCGCCCGCCCCCCCCCCCCCCCCCCCCATACGAGAATATTTGTCATAAACCGACGAAGGGCGTTCATCTGAAAACCTTGCTACATGTTCTGTATGCCAAACCAAAAAATTGAATGAACGCAATTTGATGTCTGAGAAGACACTTGTTGATTATTGACCTTGGTTATTTTCATACCCTCTAAATATGTTTATAAGAAACTTAACACCGCTACAATTAATTCATCTTTCCCCCGCCCACCTATATTGGTCACCTGCCTCCTCCCCCACCCACGACCCTGTACATGCTTATTTGTAACGACCTGGCAGTCATTAACCCTCCCGGGAATATCCGAGGGTCCAATGAAAACTGGGATGTAAACTGGGATCAAGGGAAGAGAAGGAAAAGTAAAAAGAGAGTATAAACTGCGGTGGCAAGATCAGATCAGGGAGGATACCTGTGTTGAAGATGAGTGTGATGGCCTGATTATTACAGTTGGTCACAGTGATCAAGTATCTTCCAGGTGCTTCTATCTCACTTGCCCCATCCCCTGCCATGTCCGTCTGTGAATCTGCAAATGTGCCTGATTCAGACATCCTTCAAGTAGAGTACAAACCCAAATCCCGCCCAAAACAACCCGCCCCTTGTATAGCCACAAAATCTGAATATGTTCCAGTCAAAATCATCTTGCTTTGACGGAGATAAAACAGATCCAGGATCAGACTATACCCACCACCACCACCCCCCCCTCCCCCTCGCCCGACACCGGAACCTAAATGCTGGGTTTAGACAGCCAACAGGCCTGGGGATAGCTGAGTTTAGGACACGGAGGAGATGGGGTTGAGGGGAGAGCCCATTTGTGTGAGCACCTTGTCCAGCCATTGCAGGGGCCCGTGCAGGTGGATCTCGATCCAGCAGGGGGTGCTAGTCACGTCCTGGCGATGGTACTCTGCCCCCCAGCCCTGCAGCACAAGAGAAGAAAACAGTCAACTGTCAGCGAGTACAGTATATACACTGGATGTAGAGCACTATCCCTGTCTTTGTGCATAATAGTTTTTTACACGGCTGTAATGCCGCAATCTCGTCTAGGAGATCATTAAAGTAAAGGGAGTCAGGTGGCTGAGCGGTTAGGGAATTGGGCTAGTAATCAGAAGGTTGCTGGTTCGTGCCAAATGACGTTGTGTCCTTGGGCAAGGCACTTCACCCTACTTGCCTCGGGGGAATGTCCCTGTACTTACTGTAAGTCGCTCTGGATAAGAGCATCTGCTAAATGACTAAATGTAAATGTAAGTAACAATCTAACCATCTTGTACTCTGCGAGGTCAGCGGGTGTCTTTCTACGATGCCCCCCCCTCGGTTACCTTGACGAAGCTCATGCGGATGGTGCACATCTTGGTGAGCTCGTAGACGGCCTCGAAGCCGTGGTTGACGGACTGGGCGAGGAGCTCGGCGAACTCCTGGTTGTTGAAGATCTTGAGGCTGCAGCCGCTGGGGATCTTGCACACGGTGGTGGGGTGGAAGCCGTGGTGGTAGTTGCAGTTGCGGCTCTGGACGAAGATGCTGCTGTCGCTGAGGCACTCGGCGTAAACCTCCCCGCCCACGTAGTACAGATGGACGCCTGCAGGGGAGAGAGTCGTGCTGAGGTACGGTTTGTAAAAGGAAATTCAAATAATTACCTCAGTCTTTGCTCTTGGCTGGTTCACAACCAACAAGGTTAACCCTTTTTTTAAGACGTAATTCTAAATGTAAAGACCCTGGATACTATATCAATAATAATATATTTAATTAATAAATTAAAATAAAGATTAAAAAGAAAATGTATAATATTCACATAATATAACAAAATTAAATAGAACATTGATACAGCACCAATACACATGCCTGTGTCATTCTTTGGAATATTTCCTCAGAATAGCAGCCTATCCCCACATCGACGACAACTATCGATCCAAGAACTTCTGCGCCATGTGGTCACAGGTTGGAGCCGGCCCTACCTTTGCCGATGTGCCGCCGGGTGTTCTCGATGGTGGAGTTGCGGTTGACATTGGAGAGGAGGCCCAGGCAGAAGCGGTTGCGGTTGTTGGAGGGGTCTGTGAAGCCGTCCACCAGCACGCTGGTGGAGGAGGCCTGGAAGGCCTCGCCGACACGGTTGTTGAGCTCGTAGTACACGATGGAGCACCAGTGTTTAGGCTCCTCGTACGCCACGGGCTGAACATCTGCACAGGAAACACAAACACACACACAGGGTAAGATATCCTGTACACATTGACACGCAGATAATGTGAGCGTACACACATCCACTGCTAAAAACATCTGGACACAAGGACACATACAAGAACTATCTTGGGAGGAGAAATGCATTTTTTGCAAACATGTTTAGTAAGTTATAGTATCTTTAGTAAAAAAAAACATGATAGTTCTATGCATTGCAGAATGCCCAATCCAGCTCTTTAAGACTGTAGTCCAAGCTAGGCTGAAGGGAGTGAAACAGGCAGTAAACAGGAGTAACTTGCTGCCCTGCCTATGTATGGCACATGCCCTCACCCCATGTGTCTACCGTGAGCCCTGTGCCAACTGAGCGTGGCACCCTCTGGATTAGGGCATGTATTGTGTTTATCTAAACGTGAACTTCTCCCAAACTTCCTGCCTTCCATGGGTACTGGCTAGCAGGTGTGTTTTGTCTTGCAGTTTCCCAGAACAGACGGCTTACAATGGAGAACCCTCCCTCCCCCCCACCCCCCCCCCCCCCCCCCCCCCCTGACAGGATGCAGCTTGTGGAGGAGAGAGAACTACTCCCTAATTTTTGCAGTTCTTCCCGCTATCAGTGCCTCTGTGTGTGTGTGTGTGTGTGTGTGTGTGTGTATTTTGTTCACTATTAAAAACAAAAGACACTGAGTGTTGGGCTAGAACCAAATCATTAGATATTTGCAGCGTGCCACTTGTATTAGACACAGATCTAAGAATAGGGGCATGGTCGCTTGCTCCCACAGCTTCAGCATAAGAACATAAATAATGACTTGTGTACGTGCGGTTTTGAAGAATTGCGTGCAAAAACCTGCACGCAGTTGTGGTTCAACCACACAGTTTGAGGTAGTGACGGTCGAGGCAGGGTTTCAGATATAAAACTGGGAGGTAATTAGCACAGGCAGTACTTAACGAGCCTTCAGTAATGACCACCGGCAGAGATGACATCAGACAGAGGGTTTTAAAGCACTCGTAAAAAAGCTGCATCGAGGCTGACTTTAATTGCTCCAGGCTTTGAACCTTCCCTTGGGTTTCATGCACCCACACCACATCATGCTCTCTCTACTTGACCCCTAACGACCTTAAAACAGAGGGATAGATGTTCGGTAGTCTTTCTGATGGTAGATAAGGACTTGTTTTACTTTTGGCTGAACAAAGTTATTCCTCTTGATGTATACTTGCGTATGTCACAATATATAAATACATATTCCCTATGATATCCTGTATATATGCTATATGTATGGTATGTAATATATTACATACTTGTGAGTGCTGTTTATGTGTGTGTGTGTTGCCATAGTTACCTGGCCGGTTGCTGATCTCCAGGGGAAGGGCCGGGACCAGCAGGTTGGTGTCCATGGGCTGGGGGCAGTCCTGAGTCATCTGCTCCTCCGGGGGTATGTAGGCAGGAGGGGGGGTCTCTGTAGCAGGCACAGGTAGATGGAAGGGGTGAAAGATGGTACCATAAGAACACAAGTCCACGGGGGGGTTTCATTTCAAACGTCAGGCCCGGGTGGAGGGGAGCCCCCATGGCACGGGAACGTACCTGGCATCTGGAAGGGGCTTCCTGGGTCGGTGCTGCTGGGGGAGTGAGGGAAGGTGGCGCTGCTCCCACTGCCAGGAGAGCTGGGGTAGCTGTTTACTGGAGAGGTCGGGGGGAAGGCCGGCGGCAGCGTGTTGGCCTGGGCAAAGGATTCTGGGAAGGTGGCATTCTGCGGCATGTGAGGCTCGGTCTGGTGCAGGGGGTTGCGGAAGCGCGGCAGCATGCTGTGCTTGGCGTTGAACTCGCTGTTCCTCGGCACCAACACCGGGGGCAGCACTGGGAAGAGAGGGAGAAGAAATGTCCGGTTGATTGTCATTCAATCCATCCGTCTGTGTGTGCCTTTCAAAATGTCTGCGTTCTCTGGAAACCGTAAGACATCGGACAAAATGGCGCCGTGGTGCTATCCAACAGTTAAAGTGGATAGAGTGGGCTTCCATTTTGAGTTACTCAAATGAACGATGTATAAAACTGCACTTCATCAGCAAGAGAAATCTCTTTGAGGATCTACAATCAATATACCACCACACTGACAATAAAACCAGGCTTTGAAATTCCCCGCACACACAGTTTTGCGTTCATCTAGAAAGGGCTATTAATTTTCATTGAGGTGTATGAGGCTCCCTTGGTTTGATAAGTGTTGCTCTCTGATGCACGGCTTGACCCTGCGAGTGAGTACAGCCAGGGGGGGCTCAGCCCTCTCTTTGTGTCAGTAAGCCCCTGGAGTCTAGTAGCGCTGCAAAAGCATGCACACACTCATACACACACACACACACACACACAAACTTGCTCACACACGCGCGTGCGCACTACCCAGGCAAACACTCACCAACACACACGTGCATTCACTACACGCACACACACACACACACAACGATGGACCCTCTCTAGCGCAGACTGAGTTCTTTAATTACAGCATCATAAAGAGCCCCTCTCTATCTGCTCACTGGGTGCAGATGCCCCTGCATTTTTGGGAGTTTTGGCATCCAGCTTGTTGATTTAAGCCAGCCGTATTTGGCCTTAGTGCCAGACATTCTTCTGGGAGAAAGCACCTTTCAAGAGATCCTACTTTGGGGGAATTCATCATGCCGGGGTAAACATTATGGAAGATCATCTTGAAAGACTCATTCAGATGTGTGAAATTCGGAACCAGAGAGATATTCTCCACTTGTGTCCAACTACTTGAACCAATAAAGTTTTGTCTATTAAATGCCACAACATTGATGGCATGACTAGGCCAACTGTTGATAAACCAAAACACAATATACTTTTGAGGACATCACACCCTTAAAATTGGCATATTTCAATTATAGAAATACAAATACTCAATTATTCTTAAAAAAATCTTTTGTATTAAAAAAAAGATAGTTTGATTTGATGTAATAGTTTAGTTAGTTCGATGTTAGGCTGAAGTTAAACCAAAATATTTGATGTCAAATTAGTTTGTGTAAGACTAGATGTGTGGCACAATCATTAGATGTCATCCAGCTCTTGTGTTAATGTTTTGGGAAAAGCTTTGAGGATCGGAGAGAGAAGATGGGAGTGTGTGTGTGTGAGGGGGGGGGGGGTGTGAAGAGGAGGAAGAGGAGAGGATGTGTGTGAACAGACAGCTGTTTCAGATCACGGAGCGTGGACCCTTACACCCCCCCTCTCCTCCGCCCCCAGTAAAAGTGTGCGAGGCAGGCAACCACTCCTTCCTCCTGTTGTATGTGAGTGACAGGCTTCCTGCCCCAGTGTTCCTCACAGCAACACCGTGTGTGTGTGTGTGTGTGTGTGTGTGTCTGTATGTGTGTGTATTCCCCAGCTGGCTGCACAGAGCATGCCCAAAACAAAGCCCCCATTCTCCCTCGGGTGGAATTTCCTGCTAACACACTCACACACACACACTCACCGCCCATAGCTTCCCCCCCTTCCTCCAGCACCCTGTGCACAGCTGTTTCTGTGTGGTCAGCTGACACTCATCTTCTGCTTAGTAGACAGACAAAAGGCTGCATTTGATGTCCCCTGCCTCTCCCCTAGCAAGAGAAAATAATATATCTTTGTCTCACACAGACACACACGCAGCTGAGACTTCTGAACAGCATCGACAGCCAGGAAACTGTGCTCCTGTGTGATTGTGCCCGTTCCTGGATGGTTTTTATGTGTGTGTATATATGTGTGTGTGTGTGCATGTGTATCTGCACGAGTCTGTGTCCGTGCTTGACAGGTTTTGGAGATCGAGAGGTTTGTTTTGAAGTATCCCAGTTCAAAAAGACAAGTACCTGGCCGACAGGTGTGGGGGATATAGAAAGAAGATAGGAGGGAGGGAGAAAAAAGAGAGAGCCGTTTGGAAGCTGGAAACCCACATGCAGAGCAACGATGACCTAAACCAGAAGACGATTCAAGCATCTTCGTAAAGTGCAGAGATATACCCGTTTTAGTATTTCCTTTTTAATGAACTTGACCTGCATTGTACCAGAGAGTGTGACTATGTGTCCTAACGTGAATCGATTTGAAAGCGGGAGTGCAGCTGTAGGTTTGCGTGCGCGGTTGAAACGTTGGACCCACCTGGACTGTCGACCCTCTTGTAGTGGTAGGGGTTGATGCAGACGTCCTTCTGCTTGGAGCCGAAGGGGAACTCGCAGCACTCCAGCGCCTTGAGCTCGTGGTGCGACTGCAGGTCGGGCCAGCGCCACACCCGGCAGTAGATGACATGCGGCAGGCCCTTCCGGTGGGACACCTGGAGCCGTCCGTCCAGGGAGCGAGGGATGGTGACGCAGTTGCTGGGCTGGCCGGGGCAGCTCAGGGCCCTCTCCAACTCCTCCATGGCGCCCTTCTTCTTCTTGAGCTTCTTGACCAGGGCGTCCACCGCCTTCTCGGCCCACTTCTCCTCCTCGTCCCCCTGCTTCCAGCCCAGCAGGCGCTTCACGGCCGGGCTGGTGAAGGAGAAGAGCGACGTGACGTTCATTTTTCGGACGGGGAACCCTCCCTCCTCCTATCGGTCCCACGCGGAGGCTTTTTTGGAGGGACGGACAGCTGTGCGTGCGTGTCTGATTGCGTGTGTGTATGTGTGTGTGTGTGTGTGAAGGAGTTTCAGGAAACTGGGGAGGGATAGTCCAGGGAGAAGAGGGAAAGGGTGAGCGTTGAAGGAGGGATGTTGCTTCTTCTTGTGGGGGCTGAAAGATGGAGCTGCCAGCTTCAGTGTCCCAAAACCAAGGATCGCTTCAACTCGAACCACCTGGAGAGAGAACCAAGACCGGTTTATCACAAATGCATAACAACACACTGTCGAATTACAGTCACAGACAGACCAGCAGATAAGACAGACAGACCGACAAATAGACAGACAATAAGACCATTGACGAGACACTATAAAACATGCCGCTCAAGGCGCAGCTCTACACATCTTCTGCCTGGAAACCAAACCATACAAATCTTAAAGCCCCGGCCCGCTCTATTGGTCCTGCCTGAGGCAACGACCAATGATGTCACTCTGTTATGACTTCTTGGAAGTTGCTGCCGGTGTGCCTGACCGTGAACACGCTGACCAGCGCATTCTCCACATGATTTCCTGTCCATATGAATCGTCACATTAGCACTCTCCAATGTCACTGTTGGTTGCGATATGAACACACACTGCCATTACAGCGACTGGAATACAAATGGTGAGGGTGGTAGCATTTAATCTTGGTCTAACGATGGTTTAGTCATTTGACACAACATGCATTGTTGAGGTACTTGTCTGAGTTGAAATATCAACACAACTTTATTGGTTGCTTTGGTTGAGAGAAATGTTCCATAAAACATCCACCAAAGAGGAGCCTGGCGACTTCTGGGACCGTAAAACAAAACAAAGAGGTGTGTGGGTAAATGTGCCTATTCACTGTGGTCCCCAAACACCCATTTCCTAAGAAGGTGAATGATTTTGTCACCTTCAAGGTAACCAAGGACATTGAATAAATTGGTCCCCTGTTTTTGGAAACTACAAGCAAGTTCAAATTCAGTTGAGGATCACCAAGTGTCACAACATGAACCGGGAGGTATTTTTGGTATGCCTAGAATCTAAAATAGAATGCGTGCACACACTCGCACAAACACACACGCAAATCTTCTCAGTGTCTATCACTGCCCTGCTCTTGCACGTACACACACACACAGAATTCCACTTCATCCTTTCATACTCTCTGACCCAAACAAAGCATTCTGACAGTGAACACAGTGACTAAATTAGATTTCCTATTACCAGAAACCAAAACATCATCAAGCCTTCACTCTGCCTACAACCTCAAGCTTTCACACAAGCTGGTATTTCCGGCTATGTGTGCAGTGGTATAGACAGATAGACGTTTTCTATCTGTGTTGGCCACTGTAAGTGCGGGCTACCAGGTTGGACTGAGGTTCTGTGAGAACAGGTGCTGTTTACAACAGCTGGTGTGTTAGTGTGTGTGTGTTGGGCGGAGTGGGGAGGGGGGGCGTCATTGGAGGCTTGCTATCGCTAACCACACTGACAGTAAAGCAGGGGAGTTGCTCCTATATTTAGCCCAGCTGCCCCAATCACATTGGCTAATTTAAAAAGCCAGGGCCTAACTGTTGTCAGGTAGGGGTTGATGGTCTGCGTATGTCTCTCTGCTTATGAGTCTGAGTGTGTGTGTGTGTGTGTGTGTGTGTGTGTGTGTAGAGGAGCTACATCAAGGGGAACATGTGAGGGCCGACATCCTTTGAGTGTGAGGCGTGGCCGGGCTCACACACTCCCATGCCACCTCGCTGCATTGTTCAAAAGCTCTGCTTCTGGGAGAGGGAGTAAACAGCGCGGCCGTTTATCTCTCCGCTTCTGTCATCGCCGTCCCAGAAGTGCCCTCACTTCCTGCTGGAGGCCCGGAGGCCTCTCTGCAGGTGGAGAGAACGAACGATCCTGGGGCTGGGAGAGAAAACACTCTTGTCCTCTCTCTCTCTCTCTCGCTCTCTCTCTCGCTCTCTCTCTCGCTCTCTCGCTCTCTCTCGCTCTCTCTCGCTCTCTCGCTCTCTCTCGCTCTCTCTCGCTCTCTCTCGCTCTCTCTCGCTCTCTCTCGCTCTCTCTCTCGCTCTCTCTCGCTCGCTCTCTCGCTCTCTCTCGCTCGCTCTCTCTCGCTCTCTCTCGCTCTCTCTCTCTCGCTCTCTCTCGCTCTCTCTCGCCTCTTTCGCTGTCCTTCTTGCTTGACACTTTAGGCGGGAGAAGATATTCCAAATGCATCTGAAGACGAGGAGAGGGACAGTAAAGAGGACTGCAGGAGAACAGTCCGTCACAAACATCTGCCTTCACAGGTTTACTGAAAGCCCAACTGCATGTTTGAGAGACCAGCTGCAGAGAGACCCAACGACTAACTTTTAATCCAATTCCAGGATTCCAGGAAAGCACACACTATAACATCTGGACCAGGCCGCACAGTTGCTTACTGTCATCGCTATGCAGCTGGACCCATTCCCCTTCCTCCTCCTCCTCCTCCACCTCCTCTAGGGTATTTCCAAACCTGGGGATCTATAACATCTGACCGCTGTACTGACCACATGTTTACGTAAGCGGCCGAGACCTGAGTTGGTGTTGACGCTTCTTTAGACAATGCTAGTTTGAAGTTGCCCATCAGAAAGTCCAAACCAAATGGCGCCACAAAAGGCCCTTCATTTTTCATGCAGTCCACAGTTCACATTTGAAACAGTTGAAATAAGACACGAGACATTTTTATGGTCAAGTTTTGCAATGGGACTTCATTCAGGGAACACAACAGATAAGTGTCGATGGTATAGGTATCGGATTAGATAGCCACTTCAGTCATAAAAAAAAGGTTACACAGAAAGTATACTTTAACTGTCTCAATTTACCCACATTATACGGAGCAGCGATTCTCAACAAAGTCAAATCGGTCATCAGTGGGTCCTAGTGAACCTCTACATCAAAGATAATCTGATCCCTAGAAGCTTCCCTCAGCCTAAATCACATTAACATCCTAAGCATCTATCCCTCTGCCTCGCAGTTGTCCATCTCCTTACCCAACACATTCTTTGAAAACTGCCCCCCCACACCACACCACCCCCCCAACCCCTCTCACTCTCTTACACAAGTCCCGCCTATGAAGAATTGCATAAATACCTTGTCCGGACAGGCCAACTTCTACCTCCCCTATTAAACCTGAAACACACACCACCGTTTACACAAGAGCACCATAAAAATCACTCCGGTATCCCCTTCGCTTCAGCCCGCAATTTCCCTCGGTAATGGGTTGGCATTAGCCCGTTAGCCAGAGCTGCGGGCTAAAGGGCTAATCGGAGGCTGAGTGGGATCATGCGACATTGGCGAGCTGTGAGTGGGGTTGACCCGCCTGGCTAGCACTAATGCTAGGTAGCAGTTAGACGCTAGAGACTAGCCGCATGGATCATTTTGCCCTGCTTCAGTGTCTGTTAATCAATTTAGGGCCGGGCTGTGGACGATGAGGAGGCAGTAACGATGCTCTCCTGGCCCTCCCAGGGGACGGGACATTATGAAGAAGCTACATTATTTATCAGCAGAGCCCTGGATAGGGCCTCCATTAGAGGCCGCTCAATTGAGTCGTTGGCTATAAAACAGGGAGCAGAGAGGAATGAGAGAGGGAAAGAGAGAGAGGGGGGGGGGGGAGGGGGGAGAGGTAAGAGTGGGATAGCGAGTGAGGGGGTGGATGGATGGAGAGTTAGAGAGGGCAGAGATGGAGAGAAAAAGAGAATTTGAGAGAAAGAGAGAGATTTTCCTTGTGCATTCATTAGGGAGCATGAGTGAGTATACAGTGTGTGTGTGTGTGTGTGTGTGTGTGTGTGTGTGTGTGTGTGTGTGTGTGTGTGTGTGTGTGTGTGTGTGTCTGCTTGATGGAGAAGGTGAGGGAGAGATGGAGAGAGTGAGAAATGAGGAAAAAGAAAATGAAAAAAGGGGATGCAAATTCTACACACACACAGCCTGCAGCCTCTCGAGGTAAACCCACCACTTCACACAAGTGTGTTTTCTCACAAGAGTTATGCCTATGTAAATAGTTACTGTTAGACTTCACTGTAATGCACTTCACCATGTGGCCCACACAATTCCATTCAAGTGTGTCACATAACCCGCAGAACAGACAGTACCAAATCTCACGCCTACACACACACACACACACACACACACACACACACACAGACAGTACACAAAGCATACTTGATAATCAAAGAATGACAAACAAAAACAACCCGCTATACACAGGCCGCATGCTGGCGGCTGCAACCATACACCCACCAAAACCTGACATTCACACAGTATGCTAGCGTCTCTGATGAGGCTAAAAACAGATAAGCTAAAGCAAGTATGAAAGTCAAGCCCTCAAGTAGTAGTCTTAAGCCCCAGTCACCCACAAGTTTCCCGCCTTCATAGTGTAGTCTACGGCAAGGCCTGAAATAGCTGCAGCCCGACGTGAGATGCTGTACACCCTGACTAGACGCTGCGTTGACCTAGACAGACCACTACAAGTGCTAAACTAAACTGGGGTCAGTCAACACCCCTGTCAGAGCCGTCACACCACATACCTGGAGAGGACATACCAAGCTGATCCTGGGTCAGTTCTGTGCCATGAAAAGGCCTCTAACGGCATTGACCCAGACGGGCTGGTGGAACTGAGCTGTGGTCAGCTGTTAAACCCAGACAAACCACCCCACAACAATGACCCAAGAGGGCTGCTGTAGCTGATCTAGGCTAGCGTTTCCACCCAGACAGGCAACTCCACACATGTGACCACAGACATAACTCACGCCTGAAACCAACACATGGGCTTCGGGCAGCAATCCCAACCATGCCTGGCACTCAGGGGGTGGGGGTGTGTGGGGGGGGGGGGGGGGGTTCTGGGGTTGGTGTTGTGGTGGGGCGGACACCTCGCCTCTACATATGGTGGAGGAGGGCGTCTGGGTTCTACGGATGGGTATTACTGAGGCTGGCGAGCCTAAATCCTGTTATGACTGGCACACAGGCATACGTGTAAAACACTCCAATGTCATTCTGTTTATATCTATGCAGGAGAATTGATTCTGAATTAGTTCATCGTTCTATAACGTGATAGCCGTCTCTCAGACGAAAAGACAGTTGAAAGTGATGCGTTGTTTTCACTTCATAATAACAGCTTCAGAGGATGCTACGAAAACTCGGTAGATTTAAGGTTGATGTGGTCATTGGTTTCAAGGTTAGGCCTTGTAACTCAAATTGAATTATTGCTTCAACGTACTGTTCTAGATGCATGTCCAGAGATTGTAAAAGTCCTCATTGATTTCAGCTCTGTCACAAGCAACTATATGGCACCTTTGCACATTCTACTGCCTACATTGCTCGGACTGACCAAGCTACAAAGGCAGATACACAAATAGCCATAACACTAATGAGACAGTGAAAAAATATGTTCATTTGAATGCAACGGAATAAAACAATTGAAGTAAATCACGGACAAGGACAAATTCGTGTCCTTTGGGTAATCTGATATGTCATCTTCAATGATGTCAGGAGATCTGGCCCTGGCTGCCATGAGTCTTTCACTCTTGCTTTCTGTCACACACACAAACACACACACTGCGTTCAGGAGATATGTTGATGCTGCAACCCTGTCTTTCAAAAGCATAAGACCTCCACTGGAGGATGTTAAGACGTGTGTAAACTCGCAGACCAACATAAAAGTCACTTAGTAATTCTTAGGATTTTGCAGCTCTTTGTGTTGCTAGAAGATCAATCAAATCATCCTTTAAGACAAAGATGTACTGTTGGACTAAAAACACTGGCACTAAATCACTCTGAAAAGGTGTGCAAAAAAGAATTAATATGATTAGGTACGTCTAAAACCGAAACTGATTGCGTGAGCTAACGCAAAACGACAAGCCTACACAGATAAAACACAAAAGCTCAGTCAGCTATCACAATGGTACATCTTCAAGTAATTAGTAGTTCGTTAGACTGGGCTACTTTCCGCTTTTACATTCACACCATCAATCCACACATCAGAAACGTTCACACGATTTCAAATGTGGTAATGCTGCAGTCATAGTGTTGATAACACAAGATTGCAATTAGCGAATGAGTTCCATACAGTGCCAATTGTCAATATTTTCTGCCATCAGACTGATAGAAAAGTTTGAAGGCTTAGAAAGAATGCTAAATTGCTCAAAGTTAAGTTTACCCTTGAAGTTTTGTATGAAAACGTCCGAAAAGTTGGCAAAACCCTAAATTGAGTGTAGCCTTCTTTCAATTGCCCTTGCTGAGTATGACAAAAATATATAAAGTAACAGTACCTTCTGTGCCGCTTTCAATCTTGCCTCCAGTGCTTTCATACGGCTGCCCGTCTTGGGTCTACTCGCGCTGGCGTCAGTGAGTCGCGGGGCCGTCGCACCCTCCGCTGAGCGCCAGTATCATGCCGCGGTACACAGTTTGGGGCGGTCCGTGAATAACAAGCCCTACTTTTACGCATCTAACATTTTCATGCACTCTGCGGAATGGATTATGTAACTGTGAAACAATGTATTCTTTCGTGAAGTTAAAGGGGATTTTTTTGCCAGTAAACACACTTTTTTTTTAATGCAGTGCCAGTTTTATTGTTATCTCACAGCCCCTCTTTTGAGAAGCATTTCCATCACAACTGAACCATATAATAGCGTTTTATTGTGTTTAACATTACTGTGAAATTGCCCAAACTACAACTACGTGAATGGGATGACAATAAGCATATGGCCAATAGCCTACATGCAAATCCATATAAATGCATTTGCCATACAAAAAGATATTCCACGTGAACTTGTTTTCTGCATTGGGCAAATAAACATCTCTGTTGTGACTCATTTCTGCAACAGATTTTCAGCTTGTATATTTTCCGAAAAAGTTAACTTCTTTTGCGGTCTCTTTTCAAAACTAGTCCACAGAGTATCATGCAACCTTAACAGACAGATAGCTCTCTTGTCTGGTGTTGGTTATCTGATGGCGAACTCCTGAACTGCACTGTGTTAAGCAATCCACTCTTCTGCTTTGATTGTGATATGATAAGCACTATTTACGTTGTCAGGAGAACAAAAGTTTCTTAGGCGAGGGTAAACATTAGAACATGTTCACTCATGTCATACACCATCTCAAATTCTCACCTTTCTGTTTGAGCAAATAGGTCTCGACGGACAGTCCAAGCTTATAGTCGTAAACAATATTATCTATACATAGATAAGAGATTAAAATAGACTAGAGTCTTGCTTGTCATCAAATGGTCTTATTAATGTTGCATATCATGCAACTATAAAAGGATAGAAGTTAAAATATCGTTTCCTCATCTCCTTTCTGGTTCTTGAAACTGGACTGTTTTTGCATAAAGTCTGCCTGCATTGTATTATGCGTTGTAATGTTAGTGACTTAATAGTATAATTGCAAAGAAAAGTGCATTCAGTACGCTAGTATTAAAAGATAGACTGTAAGACCTATACCAGTGATGCTATTGTAAATCACACAACATAAACACTTCCATGAAAAACTTGGAAATATGGAAAATTCAAGGAATTCTCGTTTATACGTTAAAGCACCGCCTACAAATAAATTGAGTCTTTAGTCAAGTTCAAAGGCACCACTGCCAAACTGTGAGAAAAGCCGGTCGCAGGAACCTGTGAAATGGGGGACTATATTATCCTCAAGACGGGCTGATTTAGCGGCGGAGGAAAACCACTGAAAGTGGGCGCTCCTAGCGCAGGTTACGTCACGGAGCTGGCGACAGAATGTCTGAGTAAGGCGAGAGCAAGCTGCACGTGAATGTAAAATCTGGGAAAACAGTGCGATCTGGGGAGCGCGATGGGAGTAGTTGAGAGGGAAAGACAGGCACTACAGATGCCCAAATTAGACTAGAATTGTCGGCAAATTTGATTACTTTGCTATTTAGAAAAAGAGTGTCAGTTTGCGCCCCCTCCCCCCCACAAACACCTCCTGCACTATCCTCTGATCCACAGTCACAGCCCTGGGTGCCTTCATCCGACTGAAGCCTACTTTGTTTGTAGAAGAAGCAGGCTGCAATTATTAATGCAAATATTTGCTGAATGATAGCAGCGAAACATGCTTTTTTGTCTTTTGCATCATGGTACAATAAGCAAGCAACTTTGCAATAAGTAAATCCATGATGGCGGTGCAGTTTTCCTGCAATCTTAATCAATGTTATCACACTAAAATGTGAAATAGAATTAGTCCTGGTTTGACAGATCAACTGGATTGGATACTGTTAAACTATTAGCTCTTAGTACTGTATTATTGATACTGATGTAATTGCAGTAACACTGCCATAGACATCAACAAAGCTCTCTGAATCAATGTAAATCCCATCCATGAGATAATGCCTTTATGAGAATAAAACCAAACCCTGGGTGGAACAACTTGAGGAGCCGCTCTCCACCCCATGCCCTTGCCATCCCAGTATTTGATGGTGGTGGGAGAGCTGCTCAGGGAGGTCGTTCCATGACATGTCTTATTGTTTGGCCGTCACACAGCTGGACAGCACTGAAGGAGAGGAGAAAAGGGTCACCATCTTCCCATCCCCTCCTGCTCTCTCACACTGGGCAACAAGACTAGCTGGGCTTGGGCTGGAACTGGTGCTGGTGATAAGGTCTGGGATTAGGACTGGGACTGGGACTGGAGCTGGAGCCTGGGATGGGCTGGGGATAGGGTTGGGTCTGGGACTGGAACTGGGAATGGGGCTGGTGCCAGGGTCTGGGACGGGTTGGGACTGGGACTGGGGCTGGGGCTGGAACTGGTGCTAGGGTCTGGGGCGGGCTGGGGTTGGGGCTGAGGCTAGAGACTAGGGCTATGGCTGGGTGTAGGTACTGGGGCTAGTGCTAGGGACTGGGGATAGGTCTCGACCTAGGGATAGGGCTGGGAATTAGGCTAGAACTGGGAGCTGGGACTGGGCCAGTACCATAGCCTACTGTATGTGAAAGAAGATGCTCCACTGTCTACTGCCGTGATCTGACCAGAATATAACCACAGTTCTGTACAGTGTGACTGGCCCTACAAGGTAATAACCTCAGGGTCATGAGATACTCCTATAAAATAGTCCTTCAACTAAACCCCCCAACCCCAACCCTGGCCCCCTGTCGGTAGTGTCCGCTGGTCTGAAGAGTCAGTCAGTCAATGGCCAGTGTGTGGGCGCTCCGCCATGGTGAGTTCACTTAGTAGTATCAGGTCAAAGGTTACGGAGAACGGGATCCATTTAAAACTACTGGATCCCTGCCTGTCTCTGGCCGGCGGGCAGAAGAGGAAGAACATAGCTGAGGGTCGGATACTTTTACATCACAGTCACCACGGAGTACTGTGAACTGGCACGGGGGTGGAAATGCTTGGAGCTGATTGACATACATGCGTTGGGATGACACTCTCTCACACATGCCATTCACCCCCCCCCCCCCCCCCCCCCCCCCGGTCCCTGGCAGGCAGCATGCATAGGCGCTTGCTTGGCAGGGGCCGGTGGAGAAACGCGAGTCATCGCCTCGGCAGCCTATCGTCCGGCTCGCGTTTCAAACGGGCGCCTCGATTGAAGACGCAGCCTTCCGCAAGTCCTAGAAATAATGTGCGGAGGAGCGATATCCTCCCCCCCCTCCTCCCTCCCCAAAGCCCCCTCACTCCACCTACACAGACCCTTGCACCAGACACATACAGTAGCATGGAAGGTGTCAGTCACTTAGGTCATCATGATTGGGGCCCTAGGCACATTGCTGTGTCTCTGGTTGGTTAATGTCAATCATCTCCACATTAAAATGCAATGCCAGGGAGTGAGTCCATACAGATGGGAAACAATGAACAAGACAGTCACACACACTCTTTTAGATACTTCTCTCTCTCACACACGCGCACCTTACAACCACATCCCTCATTTTTTTACTAAATTCAACACAGGCACACTACAACGATCTCCTAGATCTCTTAGGCAGCCAAATGCTGTGGATCTATGTCAGGAAATGCTGACATTTCTAACACTGAACCCATTGTTGAAAAACAGACTCACAGTCAACTGCCAACTGTGTCTAGAAATCCCTGTTGGAGTCTGATGCCCCCCCCCCCCCTTTTCCCCACACAAGAGCTCCCCCGTGACAGGGCACCATGGAGGGTGGTCTGGCCTACCGGCCGGGTGACACTGAAGAAACAGCAGCCTGGTTCTCTGGGGGAATCTTCAGCTGTCCCCAGGTGGTGAGAATGAGGAGCACTAGACAGAGATCCTCTGTGGGTCGTCACAGCGGGGGGGGGAAGACGGTGATGACACAGTGAACTTGTGGAGAAGACAACTGTGCTACGGGGGGATTAGGACTACAACATCGTAGTCCTAGGGGCTACGGGCGTCAGGTGGCTGAGCGGTGAGGGAAGCGGGCTAGTAATCTGAAGGTTGCCAGTTTGATTCCCGGCCGTGCCAAATGACGTTGTGTCCTTGGGCAAGGCACTTCACCCTACTTGCCTCGGGGAGAATGTCCCTGTACTTACTGTAAGTCGCTCTGGATAAGAGCGTCTGCTAAAAAATGACTAATTGTAAACATCGAGAGGGTATTCTACAGGTGGATTTCAAAAATTTGAAGAGGAATGGTATTTATTCTGTGTACATCCATGCCGTTCTGTGCAAGTTGAAAGATTTCCAATGTAGTCAGACTCTGATTTACACATATTTCTATTTTTGTAGTATGTATTGTGCATGCAGTGTGCATATTTAACATACAGCATGAAAAACAATAGGGCGTACAAATTCTCAGAATGGATTTTAAGAGAGGCAGCAGGTGGTAGAAAAATGTCGGAAGGAACTCTATAACTTTACATTTACGACTTCGTAACACTTCGTGTTAATCCCTCAAGAAGTGAATCTTCTTGGGCGAGAAGAAGAATCTCGCACCTGCACACACACCTAATTCAACTCCAAAGACAGGATTTGGTAAGCGGATTTGATGCAGTACTTCACCCCTGAGTCAGGGCTGTATCTGCCTATGTGGCTGTTTTACAATGGGACTGTATGCAAGTCCTTCCTGCCTGGCCACATCACACAGATGTTCCTTCAATACAGTCCAGTGAGGTCATCTCTCACGAGAGGTGGTGGTCTGTACATCTGGGGGTGGGGGAGTGTGTGTATGTGTGTGTGAGGGGGGGGCATTGTAAACGATAGTGTCATGACATCACCTCTTCCTGGATCTGGGCTTCCATACGCATATCAGCAGAGGCAGAAAATAGCACGGTTCCCAAAACAAAAGATGTGATGACGGATTTGGTTCAGCCTCAGAATAATCATCATCACCGTTGGATTAGATCATTGGTGCGCTTTTAGGGTCAACTGTCATGGTGAAGGGGTAAACAGGAGGGGGATATAGCTATGTACGTTTATGGGTGTCAGTGAATGTGTGCGTGTGTGTGTGTGTGGGAGGGGCAGGTGGCTTACAACAGTGAGAGCTAATCAGTAACACAAAGAAGGATGAATAGTTAAAAGTTGAAACACTTGGAACAAAACAATGAAGGATGAAACAGAAGTCCCTACGTGCACTTTCAGATGAACAAGAATGGAAAACATTTTTATATATTATATGCATGCCTTTGGTAGGACTGATGAAAATATAAATACATTGCTAATATAAATAGATAGATGCTATGTGAACGAGATAATGTCAGGGTGGGGTGATCTGGATGAGGACCAGCTTGCCTGTATACATGTACATAAGCCTAGTTTCATTGCAAAACACAATGGTGATGCATGTGGGGAATGTTTGAACGCTACACATTTACTACAGCATAAGGTCAGGGACATCCCTTGCTTCATTTGATCTTTAAGACAGAGTGCCACATGCAGTGATGATGTCATGTCAAAGTCCTGAACTGATCCCTGGTAGAACGACCACAAGCACCCACACCCCCCCCCCTCACGCCTGAGGGCTGCAGCTGTGCCCTTTCTATACCCCCTGTGTGTATGTGAGTGTGTGTGTGGTGGTGGGGTTAAGACCCGGTAATGCATTTACAGGGCCGGTTGTAATCTGCTGTAATCTGATTGGATACTCCTTTTAACTGATGTGCCCCCTCCCTTCCCACAGATCCTGTTCAGAGTGGTGTCATGTTTTACTCCCAGTAGACAAAGCATACCCCCTCCCCCCACCACACACACTCTCATCTATTCCTTCTAGTCCCGCACTGCCCCCTCTCACTCTACAACCTTCCTTCAAAGTAGAGACCTGTCAGTCATGACCCCAGGCCTCTCAGGACAGTACCACCAGCCCACCGTCCAGGCCCAGCCCATCCTGCCACAACCTCCCTCTCTGCAATGTAGGCTAAAGGCCCGCTCAGACTTCATGCCCATTGTATTTTATTTTTATGGTTACCTCTTCTCTATCCAGTTGGTAAACTGGCACTTACTATAGAAAAATAACAAATGTTGAAACATGTTTGGATGTCAGGTTGACCTTTCCAACTGGTCCAAATATTTACCCTCTTGTAAAAAGCTTGTCCTGGTCATGCAAAACGACTTGTGTTAAGGGTGGTGTAATAGTCAACTTCTGATGTTATGCATGATTCACACACCAACTGTCGATAACCTCTGCTATAGCATTGATTATTCTCAAATAACAGCACTTTCAGAAACAGAATTAAAAACATTGAAACAAATATACTCTTTTCTGGTGATTATTTTTTCTTGTCACACACACTTGCCATTTTGAGTTACAAAACAAGATACGTGTCCATATTGCAGGTATAGGCCCACCAATACAAAAGAGCAGCAAATATGTTTAATATTTAGCCCCATCTAGTGGTTGGTTTGGGAGATGACACTGGTTAAATACACAACCATTTTTATCAAAGGTGTGATCCATTGATCTGAGAAACTTTTGCAGCAAGCTTCAAATATGCCTTAGCAGCAAACATAAGATATCACAAGCAGTAGTGAAGAAACATTAAACTTGGGTGAGAATTTCAGAAATTGAAAACAAAACAATTTCAGTGAAGACCAGAGACCCATTCATCATTTCTATCAATAAAGCATAACTGTACACCTTCTGTATATTTAGCTGTAGCTATGCACTGAATATTAAATAATGTATGGTTCCTGGAGCAAGTAAGGTCTATGATCCAGAGCAAGTTATGGTCATCTTTCAAGACCATGGTCTGTGATGATTACAAGACATATAGTTTGTCAATATCCATTTCAAATGTACAGTTGTGATAGGAAAGAAATTTAATTTTCTTGGTCAATTTATGTTTTTCTTTGGGAAAAAAAAAAACATGGCCATGCACAGGATATGGGGTCAATTTATTTAAGATATTCTTGTTAAAAATGACTCAGCTAAAACACTCCTTTGGGTCACAAAGACGTGTGTATGTATATATATAACTATACTCCCTAACCCTTAGCATAGGTGGGAGCTCAGCTAGGATATTCAAATACATTTCTCAGGGGGACTCACATCCACACATTCTATATGACTTATACTAGCACTTAATGAATATTTTGTCATTTGATTTGGCCATCTGAACATGGTGTGAGACATGTGACATGGGAGGCTCCCCTGGGAAATGGACAAGGAAACCCTGTTGTAATTCCATGGACCCTGGAAGGCAGGACTTGGCTTGCTGCTGGGCCAGTGTCTTTCTCTCTTCCACTGTAGATGGGGGTGAGGAGGATGGAGATTTCTCTTTCTATGAAGGAGGGAATGGGATTTAGTCGTCCAAGAAGAAGTAGTTGCCACTCTTCTTCTGCTCCACATCCTGGAAGGAGAGAATATGCAGGTGTGAAACAAATGCAAAAAAAAAAAAAAACTGTATTCGGCTAGGTTGTAAACAGAACATCTTTGTTGTCAATTCCGACATGGTACCTTAATGGAATTCATCTTGTTGATTCTTGGTCGGAAGTTGTTGGGGTCTCTTCTGAAGGTGATCTCCAGCTGCGAGAGGAACTTGTTCATCCCAGCGAGCAGGGTCTGCGGCCTGGAGGGTCGGAGAGATAAGGGACGGTTCTGGAACTTTCTACACCATCTTAAGTTCACAACAAGGGAGCAACCCTCCTATTCTACCCTACCCAAGTTTTTATTTTATTTTTATGTAGGCTTAGGCCAGTAGATTCACCACGTTTACACAGGTGTGAAGGTTATATATCAGAGCGCAGATTGATAAATAGGGCTGGGGATCTAAACATTACAAAAGGGATCTGGAGCGTTGTAGAGGTTTGCCTGGCTGTGTTGCCAGGCGTCAGGTAAGGCGGGGCTTACGTGTTGGCGGCGGTGCTCCTGGATGGGATGCCGTCGAACACGATGACACGGTCGGCCAGGTAGGTGGCCATGATGAAGTCGTGCTCCACCACAAAGGCCGTCTTCTTAGCGTGGAGGATGAATCTAAGGACGCGTGCGGAGACAAAGGCATTAACATACCTAGCTTTAGGGTCCTACTGAGCTCAAATAAAACACACTTAATAAGATAACTATAGCTCAAATGAGTAAACTAGTCTCGATGCACTCCACCAAATTTGTTTCTAAACAACTCCAGCAGCTGATATCTCCCAATTCCTGCAAGGCCTCTTATGCCTTGGTTCTAAGAATGACTGCAATGTGTTCCAGCTGGCTCTAAGGCGACTTCCATGTCAGAGAGCGCCTGCCAGAGCCAGACTGGGGTGCACTGTAGCAGAGCTCAAATTGAGCCAGATCACTTGTCTTTACAGACGACCGGCACAGAGTGTAGCCTGCAGAGCCAGTCATAGGGATGACTGTATGGTGTAGCGTCGAGAGACACTGGACTGGACCACCCCCAAGCTGTAGGTGGCGCTCTCCTGAAGTCTGGCCGTACCGTTTGATGACCCTGGCAGCCATGAGACGCTGCTCTGAGTCCAGGTAAGCGGAGGGCTCGTCTATAAGGTAGACGTCGGCAGGCTTGCCCAGGCATAGCGCCAGGGCTACTCTCTGGAGCTCCCCCCCAGACAGGTTCTGGACCTGGGAGTGGAGGAGGGGGAAAAAGGAAAAGGTGGATGGAAAGAACATATCCACATACACATCATTGAATGGTCAGACAGCACCCATGATAAAATAATCATAAATAATCTAAAAGTTATCTTCTAATACATAGTCGACTGAAGTCAATGAAAGGGTGTCTAGTGTGCTGCATTGCCATGAGAAAAGCTTGACACGCGGGATCATTAAAAAAAATGTTGTCCAGTGTTGACATGCTACAAAACCAGCTCAATGCGGCGCCTGCGGTCACCACGACAATGCCAGTATGTCACTTACGTCCTGGTCGATGATGCTCTCGATCTGCATGGGCTTCATGACGTCTGTTACAAACTGTGGGTGCGTGTAGGCGTCCCGGATCTTGTCGTGGAGCAGGGCCCGCACACTGCCCTGTGTGGAGAGAGAGAGAGAGGGGGGGTGAGGGTTAGGGGCCAGCCTGGTGTGGTCCTCTGAGAGCAGGAGCAGGCAGCTGGGGTTGAACGAGGAGGAAGGACACCTACTTTGAACTTGGGGCTGATCTTCTGGGGCTTGTAGCTGACATTGAGGACAGGCACTTCACCTAAACATTAAGCAGACACAATCAACGTTGATGTTCGAGGATTTCCTGAGATGATACCAGTGGAGCAGTGGTGTTAAGCAGCTGTTCATAAGACTGGAGGTGAGACAATGCTTACCTCCTTCATCTGGCTTCAGACGCCCCGCCAGCATCCTGATAAAAGTTGTTTTGCCCGTCCCTGAGAAAGGCAAAAAGAAATTAAAATAAACTCAGACAATAGTGTGTCCCTGGCACACACACACACACACACACAGAGCAGCCTCTCTTTCTTTCTCTCACACACGTTACTTACCGTTCTCCCCCAGCATCACCATGATCTCAGAGTCTGTGAACTCTCCCTCCAGGATCTCCAGGGCAAAGTCCCCCATGGCCTTCTTCATGTGGGGGTATTGGTAGCGGCACATCTTCTTGATCTCCTCCTCGTTGGCCGTCTCCGCCACCTTGAAGACCAGCGACACCTCCCGGAAGCGCAGGTTCTCCGTGGGCACGTAGCCGTCCAGGAAGATGTTGATGCCTGAAGAGAGGGAGGAAGGGAGGGGCGCGAGAAGGTCCGAAGAAAAGAAGTGTGAGATAGTTTGTAGGTTCAACGTTTGGTAATTGGTTGCATTAGTATCAACCAGTTACACAATCAGACAGAAGACCCAAATTTGGCAACATTAACAAGGGCAACATAGCCCCCAGAGAGCTCGATGTGCATTCAGAAATCATTCACAACAGGTTAGGCAACAACGCATCAAGATTGATGTTGGAGGTGTGTTCCAGCTGGCTCTAAGGCAACTTCCATGTCAGAGAGCGCCTGCCAGAGCCAGACTGGGGTGCACTGTAGCAGAGCTCAAATTGAGCCAGATCACTTGTCTTTACAGACGACCGGCACAGAGTGTAGCCTGCAGAGCCAGTCCTAGCGATGACTGTATGGTGTAGCGTCGAGAGGCACTGGACTCTGGATGTAGGAGTGCTAGGGAAGGGGCACGTACCTTCCCTGACCCCAAAAGGCATGGTGACCACACCGTAGGCGCTGGGTACCCCATACAGGCAGCAGATGAAGTCGGACAAGTAGTCCAGCACACTCAGATCGTGCTCCACAACAATGATGTATCTGGGAGGGGACACACGCACGAAACAAACGGGGTTAAGAGTCACACTCCCGTTTTCCATGGATAGACAAGATGTTTTTAATTGATTTATTGCCCACCTGTCTGGGGTGATGAGGGAGCGGATGGTTATGGCAGCCTTTAAACGCTGCTTCACATCCAGGTAACTGGACGGCTCGTCGAACATGAAGCTGGAACGACAACGGGAAACCTCAATAGTAACACTGCGCTGATCAGAGCTACTCAACAAGGAACTTGGGGTGCTCTTGGTTGAGGCGGCAGTGCCTCTGGACCTACATGTCAGCCCTCTGGATGCAGACCACGGCGCAGGCGAAGCGCTGCAGCTCCCCTCCAGAGAGGTCCTCCACATTCCTGTCCCTGAGGTGAGTCAGATCTGCAGACACACACGGAAAAGTTAACAAAGTCTGCTCTCTAAAACAATTTCCACAATCATTTCTTGGAATAAGTCGGCCTGTAAGATAACATTTCCCACAAAAAAAAAGAAGGTTTGAACTACATTTGGACAGTAGAAAAGACTACTGGGCTGGGAACGGAAGGAGGAGCCGGCGTACCTAGCATGTCACAGACGATGGTCTCCGTCTTGGTATCATCTTTCCTGCTCAGGATGGAACCCACGGTCCCCTGGTGGCACAACACAGTAACACGGTTACACATGGCGGTAGTAGCACCTGGCCCGTTGGGACACAAAGCCTTCCTGTTCATGTTTGGTATGCATGTGGCTGGAGATCACATGACTTTGCCACTACTAATACAGTGTGTAAGGGCGACTACCGCATTGGTTCATCGACCTTCTGGTGGTGGTGTGATACAACACAGGCTGAGAGGGGACTGACCTTGACCGTTTTGGGGATCTGGTCGACGTACTGGGGCTTGACGATGGCCTTCAGGTCATCTTCCAGGATCTTGGTGAAGTAGTTCTGCAGCTCCGAGCCCCGGAAGTAGGTGAGGATCTCCTGCCAGTCTGGGGGAGCCTGGGGCACACCAAACAGACATGTTGACATTAATGTTTCCTTTATTGTGTACGGAGTCATATATATACTCTCAACTCTCAATGAGTCCTGGTTCAGCAGTGTTAATATGAATGCTATGTTAATTTAATTGAGACTTGGCCTTAGTTTTGGCCTACACACTTCAGCTCGCAGTCCTGGTATGACATGAGGAATGCTACAAATGCCATTGCCCCTCTCCCCATGATCAATCCCTTTAAGAGCTTGTGCTGGGAATGTAAAAGTTAACTGAAATCACTGTGATTGATGTGTGGCCATCTGGGCAGATCTCACTCACATCAAACTTTCCCAGATTGGGCTTCTGTTTTCCAGCTAGGATCTTCAGCGCTGTGGACTTGCCGATACCGTTGGTTCCCACCAGCCCTAACACCTCCCCAGGTCGGGGTATAGGTAATCTAAAACATGTCCCACACATTGGGTTGTATTTTGGAAAAACAAATCAGACCGAAACGCTAGATGAAAACTTGTCATGATGTTGCTCCCGGTGTCTTTAACTTGGGGCTGAACTTACCTATGCAACTTGAAAGAGTTGGCACAGTATCTGTGAGTGGTCTCTTTCTCAAGGTTGCTTGGCAAGTTGACGATGGACAAGGCCCCGAATGGACATTTCTGATGAGGGTGGAGTAAGGGTAGAGTTATCAAGACTTTGCCACATTCAACCAACTATTAAGCATTTCACTGGTCATGGTCAAATTATTATGTTTTACCTTAATGCAGATTCCACAGCCAATACAGAGAGATTCGGAAATCCAGACAATTTTGCTCTGAGCGGTGACCTCTATACACAGCTTGCCTGCATAATAGAAAGGAGTACATGAAAGCATCAAAAGGATACCATAAAAATAAATGACGTTGGCATATGTGCCTTGGGGCTTGTGGTATGTTGCATACTGTTACTATGGTGACAGATTTCAAGGTTTATGATATATTAATGATTTCCAATCTTACCCATTCGGACCACTGGGCAGCTTTTCTTGCATTCCTGACGACATTTCTTTGGCTTGCACTTGTCATGGTTGACGATGGCGATTCGGGTGTTCTTCTCCGACATTCTGACTACCTCCTATCAGGTCTCGGCAGATCAGGTCCTCTCCCCCTCTGCTGCTGCTGCAGATAGCTAGCTAACAGAGAACAAGGTCGTGAGTCATCCCAAACTCCATTTTAAACTAACAGGCTAGAGCTAGCTAACAAAGCCGGCAACTGTCACCATAACGGACCCTAGCGAGTGACAAATGATTGGACTGAAGATTTGAATTTGACATACAAGTACCGCAAGACTCGTTTGTAAAGTTGGCACAGCTGGGTTAGCACGTAGCCAACCAATAAAACTACTAATAACCGCAAAACGTTCTAGTTAGAGTCTTAGTCAATGTATGGACAGATAAGCGGTAGAACGTTAAACTGATCAGTTTGCTAATGTCTGCAATGTCCCCATGCACTGAATTTCCATGTAGTTAACTAATTAATATACTCTACCTGCTAAACTAAAATAGCTAGCTAACTAGATAGCTAGGCTACAGTAGCTAGCGTTGGCTTTGAACCCAACGTTGTCTAGGCTATACTAGATAACTCGTTCTTTCAACTTTTATCTATCTACTTTGGCCCTAAAACACATCTGGACGACGCTAAATATAGTAATTCAGCTGGGTTTCACGAATTAGCATATATTAATTTACAAAGACTTCATATTAATCAAGTGCAGCTAACATGACTAGTTAGCTGGCTAACAACAGCTGACACAAGATACGAGAAATGACACATGCTAGCTAGCTTGCAGTCTTAAAATTCACACTAGCTAGCTACATGATTGCTGACGATAGTTACTCTGACGTTAGCACTGGCGATCCAGTGCGGCCATCCACCTAAGTAGCTAGCTAGCTAGCCTGACGGATAGCTTAGCTAGCTAGTAAATTGGTAGACGGTCATCCTTTCATTGTTATTATTAAAAATATGTCATTAAATGAATCACTGGCATGATAATTGACTCACCCGTATACGCTGCTTTGGTGTTCGTTTCCTTAGAGTTCAAAATTGTATCTGTAACGTGACGATATAAATTTGGAGTTTCATGCAACGTGTTCCCAATGAGGACCAAATGCCGGGAGGAAATATGGCGCGCCCGTGCGTAAAATTGAGTACGTAAGTCATGCGTCTGTCTGACGTACTACCTTTTTAGAAGAAGAAAAAATGCGGGGGTATTTGAGGTAAAAGCAAATGTAGGCCATCTGGTTGAATTTGTCTAATTCTCACAGGGAGTGTGAATTTGTCACCTACTGCTTTGATTTAATAACGTAAACATTCGTTTAATAAGCTCATACAATACCGATTTCTCACAATAGCATTTCTTCAGGACTTTGAGAAAAAAATTATAATGAGTAAATTAGTAAAACAAAAAAGAGAGAACAACAGTTAAGACCTATAAAAACGTATGCAAATATAGTTGACAGCTCACTATAATAGTTAAGGAATGTTGGGAGCATAGTTGAAGGCAGAGATGTGTGTTTGGTGACTTTCTAACCTGATTCAGCAAATTTTTTGAAAACCCCCAATGTGACTAACCCCTTTTGTGTCCACTGGTAGAAAAGCTACACAATAACCTCCATAGTACTGGGATGCAACTGGTCCGATGAACCGAATGCTCTCTGTTGTGTAACTGTAGACGCAGAAATCATTGTCACATAATTTTTCATCTGAACCATTGCTCATGTAAGTACTTGGTCTGGCTGGATTCAACAACACATTTTTTTACTCTCAACAGGTCAACTCTCAACTCTACAATAATAATAAAAACAATATAATTTTTTGCTTAATCTTCTTCTTGCATGCACTTTCCACATTTGTCCACAAGAGGTCAGTCTAGTATCACTGTGAAACATGAACATCCCAGTTTTCTCTCTCGGATCTAAAACAGTGTATCAATGGGGCTTTTCAGCGAGTCTTGGCAATATCTGGCGTAAAAGCCAGCACTGGTACCTTTGGGTGGAAAATTGGACTCAAATTCAGGACTCAAGAAACATTCCATGTCAAATGATTTACACTTTCCCATTAAAACAACCTCTACATTTTGAAACCTCTTGTAATCTGAAATATTGTGGCAGTAATTCATTGAGCTAACAGACAGCCAGTGTTGATCTCGGCGGTGCCAAAATAGACAGAAAAAGGTCTAAAGTAAAACGATATCTAAGCCAACGGTTCATAATATCTTGACGTTGGACTGGGCTGTAGTGTGGTTGCAGCGCGGTCATGTTGGGGTGAGGCCTGGGGCTGTGGGCTGCTCCTTGGGTTTAGGCTTGAGTGGAAGTTGAGGTTCGGTTTGGCCCTGGTCGGTAGGTTTTACAAATGGAAGCAGTGAAACCTTCAGGAACCGTTTGGGGATGTTCGAGTTTGCTTAACATACAAGTTTGTACAATAAAATGTTTAAAGTTACTTTTCCATGAAACCGCCTTACTCTGATGAACTGAAAATGCAATTCATATTTATGTACGTAAGTCTCAAACATACTACAGTTGGACCCTGTATGTCTCAGTGTGTCTGTGCCACCCCCACAAGGGTGCTGGCTGGTGACAAGGACTTGGCTACAACTCGGTCTCATCGAGTGATCCCCCCTGGGACTTCCAGCCAGCATGCCAGCCAGCGGCCTTCTCAGACATTCCCCAACACTGTGCCCCGCTGCCAACGCAGATCCGCCCAACCGTGTGTGCCACCCAGCTCTGCCCGGGCAGACCCAGACACCTGAGCTGGCATGGGACAGAAGGAGAGGAGGGGACGGGTGGATGGATGGATGGAGAGAAGGAGGGAGGGATGGAGAGAAGTAGAGTCTTGCCAGAGAACCGTACGTGGCTGTTGCAGCTGTTGCATACTGCTTCACAACGCACCCTCTGTTCCTGCTTCCAATACAGCACTAATTAAAGTTGCACCCATCTCCGTCGCTGCCAGACCATCCCCCCCGCCCCACACATACACAAACTCTTTCCCCGTTAATGCTAACCTCCCCCCCCCACACACACACTCACACACTCCATCCCACACTCCCCTCCATCCCTACTACCCACACGGCCCTCCACTGGCAAACCCTTGCAACAGCAGCTTCGCTTTCCATTTGAACTGAGTTATTGACCAGCCTTTTGTGAACTAAATTTACAGCTTTTGCCCTTTTTCCCCTCGTTGATTCAATCTGCATGCAACTGATTCCTTCACAGTGGATGCGCTTTCTGCCCCCCCACCCCCCTCCCCACCCTGCCACACATACCCTTTCCCCTCCATTCTAACCCTTCCACCCGCCCATGTACTGCTATTGAGTGCAGGACAGCATGGGAAAATAACGCAGGGGGTCCGCGGCCAGGGGGACCCAGCCTGCCAACCAGGCAAACACCAGTCAAGTCATAATACTTAAAACATAGTTGCATATCATCTCCAAGAGTCAGGAAATAGAAGACGTAAACACAGGAGGAGAAACGTCCTGGCCACCAACTGACGGAGAGAGATCAAGTGTTCATTAAACAACCCTGATATTGTTCGTGGTTGCCAGCTCATAGGGTTGTTTTTTTCTTCGCTTGTGGGACCTGCTTAAGCTGCTGCCACATAATTACCCAATGCCATGGCCTTCCCTTCTGTAATTTCCAGGCAAATTCGGGTTGTTCCAGGTCAGAAATAGGTTCCTGCCCTCATTCGACGAAGGCCTAATTGCCGTACAAAGGAATAAAGAGCCGCGTTGGCGTCCAAGAGCAACCTCTCGTCCCAGCCACTTCCCTTAGCCCTCTCTCCAGTGGGCATTCCGATATAGATTAGCTGGAAATCTTTCCTTCTCTGTTCGAGGATAATCCCTTCAACAGGGGCCACTAGGCTCGCATATTAGGAATGATTTAGGCATACTGTATTCCGGTCAGGTCAGGAACGTTCTTTCATGGCATGATTTGGGTGGTTCTGATGGCTTCACATTGTGGAAGCGAAGTAGGGAAGAAAATAGGGGAAGAAGAAAGGGGACGACTTCCACTGTGCAAACAGAGTTCAAAGTCGTCACATGGATGAGAACGATGAATTAGGGTCATTGGTAAAGGTCAGCAGGTCCTCAGAGAGTGAATGTATATGTGTGTGTGGGGTTGGGGTTGGGGGCGGGAGACAGTGAACTTATTAAGATGTTTGAAGTCGGAGTGTTTCCACATCAGACATCAAGACTACCTACCACATAGCCGAACATCCATCAGGATTATATTAATATGAATGAGAGTTTCAACACAGAGGAATGCCAAAGAGGGGGGAGATTGAGTGTGTGCACATGGTTCCCTTCTCTAGGGATCACAAAGAGATTAATACACATGTTTTTAAGGCCGACATCGTAGAACACAGGCATGATTACAAAGTCATGGTTAAAGGACATTGCCATTACTGACAGCTCAAAACTTCAACTCAAATAGGGGACAAGGTGACAGGTGCCATGTTATGGTGGTGGGCTGTGTAAGCACAGAGTATCACGCCTGCTTTACCACAAACTAGGGCGGGGTGCTGGAAATGAAAAGCAGATGAAATGAGGAGTTGAGGCAGCTTTCTATCAAGAGTTAGAATTTGTGTTCAACTCTTGGGATTGGACTGTATTTACTCATTTATTTCCCTTATTCATTCACCGAAACTATGTGTGTGTGACAGTGTATGTGTGGGACAAGAGAGAGAGAAAAGGAAAGAGAAAGAGAGAAGGAGAGAGAGAGAATGACTGGCTTATTTCAGTCTAAAGCCAATAGGACAGTGTGGGTAAGACAGGGGTTTGTGTGGTTTTACAGTTCAGCGGCCGTGTCTGAAAGCGTGCTCTTTCAGCGATGTGGGTGGCAGGACTCCTTACTACCATCGCCCTGCATATTGTCGTTGGCTCTATGCACTTGTCAGCGTCATCGCTCACTTGCTCGGAAAATGTTAATATTGTTTTATAATGAAAGCCACAAGGGTTGCTTGAGTCCTCCCTCTGAGATAAAGAGAGAGAGAAACAACAAGTTGTTGTCATCACAAAAGGACAAATTGTATTTACATATTTATTGTTTTCATTTTTTATAGCTCAGAGGGTAGTCCTGCAAATAGGTCCGGTTTCCTTGGCTACTCCACTATGAGATTCCTTATTGTGTCATATATACAGAATACCAGGAAATAATAAGCACAAGCAGAAAGAAACCTATCCCCAGCCAAATGATTCTCCTCTTTCTCTTTCTCTCTCCGCCCCCACCCCTTGCCCTACCCATCTCTTGTTGTCCTTCATTTGTAGCCTTGCGCTTTGGCTTGAAATCGTATAATTTTTTTGGTAAATAAACCATTTTCTGGTAGCCATTATACATTTCTTGGTGTGAGGTCCTTTTTTATAAAGGGGGCCTGGAGCCTTTTAACGAAAATGTTTTCTATTTGTGCTTTTGTAAGACACTTTCGACTGCTTTGAAAGAGAGAAACCAGGTTTTTCCTTGCGTTTCTGGGAGTGAGGTCGGGGATTTTTTCTCCGCATTGTGGTGAAAGTTATTCGAAGAGGCTGCATTTTTTCCTGATTTACCCTTTTGTTCTCTGTAAGTAGTTCCAGGTCCCCCCACACACCCCCGCGCACACCCTGTGTGTGTGTGTATGTGTGTGTGTCTGTGAATGTGTGTTTGTTGGTTTGTGTGTGTGCGCGTGTGTGTACGCACACTTGTGAGGGCAATGCAGAGGCCCCGATGTGACACCTGCTGTTGAGATGAATGGAGTCAGTGGCAGCTGCCTGTTCCCACTGCATACACACACACACACACACACCTTCATCCTAGGCCCAGAGCCATGGCCATCCCAACACTATGGCCCTCGCGTAGCACTTAGCGCCCCCTGCCAACATTTGCAGTCACTGCAGACTCCCAAGGAATGGAATAGTATAGAAAAACGACTTTATTAGCTCTTGCATGCTTTGCGTTCTATAAAGTTTCCTCCTGTATTATCTAGGATCACATTAAAATAATAAATTTTTTTGTATTCTAGAACCTCCGAACTGACTAGATCAGATTAGGGGGGCAATTTCGTCCTGTGTCGTACTAATCTTGGTTAGCACGTGCTTAAGCTGCTAACCTTGCAAACGGCAGCGTTGCTGATGGAAAACTGCTATGTTGTGTTTTTCCCTTGTTGGTTTGTTTGGTCTGACCTGTCTGTGCTCTCTTGCTGTGTGGTCAGCTGTCTCGTGTGTGACGTCCAGCGTCTGAGAATATCTGGTTTTAGCCAAACATCCTGGCAGAGCAGAGTAGGAGGGTAAAGGCTGAAAGAACAGGACAGAATAACAACACTGTCCATTTCATGACCACTGCGACAAACTACACACATACACACACACTTACATGAGCATGAAAAATGTCAATTTACAACCAACAAATCCCTTTATTGACATAAATGAAAAGTCACCTGAAATACGGACGAAACTATATGTCTGCAATTTGGAATTTTGAATCAAAGGTTTCTCTTGGAAAGTAATTCACTTTTCCGTTCTTGTGAAATAGTGACTGTAAAAAAGGTTCTTGATCACATCTCACAGGCACACATGACGCAAAGAATAACTATTTATCCTTATCTTTCCACCAGAGGTCAGCCTTCTATTAACAAATATTGATAAAAATATTTCTTTTTTAAGGAATAAACTGGTGCACAACATTTAAATTAGTTTTCTTTGGCTGTGACCCTCAGAACAAATTATAGAAAAGAACATAAAAACCTAGATAAAATATTGTTCGAGATACATCGTTAGTTGGAAATGTCAAAGCAGTGAAAATCGTGTGACAGAGTTATTATCTGGGAACCTAAACAAGTAAAATTGTACGCTGTGACATTTTGACCAGAAACACAAACGGAAAGGCAAACTACAGAGTGTGGTCGGTCATAGAGTGTGTTCGTGAAATGAGTGGCTCGACATACATCAAACAACCTGACTGCTAATGGTACCATATATCTACACCCCTGTTGACTGGTTGTTGAGGGGGACCAATGACAGGCTAAAACACAAAGTGACCCCACTTTCCAGTTGAATGGCAAATTCTTAACATTACTGTGCTTACATTATGTTGCCAGAATGAGTGAGAAGTAATATTCGTTTCCACCATTTTTCTCCCCAATACCTCCTGAATTTTCCTTTGAAGTCCTGCCCCCTCACATTTACACACATCGGCACATTTATCCTCTCAACTCAAAATGAACACCAACTTTTGCTTTGGAATTGGTGTTATATCAGAGTCATCCTCACCCCAAAGGTTGTGTGGATTTAGTTCTTTTGGACAGTTTGTATTGGAAGTACATGGTAGACTTTGACTGAGTGGTTTTCCTGTGCCAGCAGGTGAGCCCGTTGCCTGCATACTCCTCCGCACACTGGCAGATGTACGAGCCGTCTGTGTTGATGCACCGGGCGTTCCGGCTGCACCCGTGACTACCGGTCACACACTCGTCGTGGTCTAGACAGGAGCGAAGAAAGAACAGGTGAGGGGAGAATATCACATTTAAATGTGAACACATTTAGGTTTTCGAGGCCCAGTCCTCTAGGAGATGAGCCCAAACAAAAACGGTGGTTGATGGAGTCAACAGGGTTCCCTGGCTGCCAGAGGACTCATTCAGATGCTGCGTCTCTTAGACGGTGAATACACACGAGAGAAACATGTGAGGGTGTGCGTTGATCCAGCCAGTCACTGACAGGTCTGACACAAAACAGAGCAGAGGGCTGTGGTTTTGGCTGAAAAAAAAGTATCTCTCCTCACAGCTGTAACCCCCCCCCCACGCACACACATGCTCAGCACCACCACCACTAAATCTGCATCTTTTTTAAACGAGCAACATGTGGCCAGGCTTCTTAGAGATGCTGGCAGAGGGAGGAACAACGTTCATGTGTTTAAGTAGGTCAAACACACACACACACACATACCTCGGCACTGCACAGAGTTGTGGAGCATCCCCAACACGAAGCCATCCCTGCACACACACACAAAGCTGCCGAAGGTGTTCTTACAGGTTCGCCGAGGTGGGCACACGTCAGACAACTCCAAACACTCATTCACATCTGAAAGATGAACACAACAACACCAGCGCACACTCTCAACATCTTAGAAAAACACTTTTGAAACAATTGAAACAATGTCCCTGGAAGTGTGTGATTGACAATATCCCCCTCACCGTCCGCCTATATTGGACATAGAACACTAGACACACAAGCACACACACACACACACAGTCATCCCTGAGATTTTTAAAGGAACGCATGGAAACATGTAGGGAGACCGCCGACAAGACAGAGGGTCATTTTTCCCAGCTCAAAACAATCATTACCGTCACATCAAAAAGACAAAAAGAGAGAGACAAATGACTAGCTTGTCCCTGTTCTCAGCTCTTTGTACAGCATCTTTGAAATGTACACCGCTGTTCAACAACTGAACTGGTTTGCACTATATCGGCCTCAAAGCAGCCCTCTCCCATAGTCGAAAGTTGTTCATTAGTTCATTGTTCATGTTAACCTAAACAGGAAACCAGAGTTATGTAAAAAGCTATACTAAGCTTAACTATAGACTGAATATACACTTGAGAATGGCAAAACCTGTAGGTCTGTAGCACAAAAATAAGTCATACTTAACTGTGCTCACCCAATTGTCTGTTTTTTTTGTAGCGTGCTACTGCCACACACCCCTGAATACAGTGGGACCCCTGTGGTGCTAATAGCACCTTAGGTAGCTAGGTCCTAATAACAGTGGTGATTTTACTGAGTCCCAGTGGACTTGGTCGTTCCCACACTATGTGAGAATGAGGCTATAACTACCACCAAAAAGAGAGGGGGGGGTGGGGGACCTGTGAGGACTGACTGGCATCGTTAAAACAGCTGGAGGCATCTAGCTCTTTACGGCCGAGGGGGGACTTTAAGTAAGTGAGTACTGCTGGTTAGCTGGGTGCTAAAGAGAGTGTATTGGAGAGAATGAGGCGGGGTGGGGCTGTTTTCTTAGCAGAGGGGCTAATTCTATGGTTTATCGTCAGAAGGCTAAACTTAATGGGATGGTGTTGCTGGCCTCGGTGCCGTGTGTGTGTGTGTGTGTGGTGGGGACACAGCATGTCCTATAAGCAACGCATTGGAAACTGTCTTTCCTCTTCCACCTGTTCTCTAATTGAAGGATAATCACCAATCTGGCAACCTCTGACCATAGCATCCGCTCCATGGGCTGCTAACACAATAAGACTTTAATGATAGATAACAGAACAGAATAAAAGTCTGTTGCCATAAAAACTGGCCATAGCGATGGCGGGTGAGCGTAGGGGTTACCGATGAAGCCTACCTTCACATGTCCTGTTGTCCTTGGCCAGGTGGAGGCCGGGGGGACACAGACAGTGCACCTCTCCCCCTTTTTCTATCTGGCAACCAAACTGACAACGACCAGAGACACACTCCAGCTCTCCTGTAACACACACACATGGAGAATCTGGCTTGGAGCTGAGGAGAGACACAGACCATTGGAACACCCCCGGGGAACACATGCCACCATACGTCTGAACATTCTGGTATGTTCCATTCTGCGATGGATGCAAACGTTGAATCTGTTTATGGAGGAGTTGGCTCTGTGTCCCACGGACCGTGAATATAGATGTAGAACATGTAGAATATATAATAATAATAATACATTTTATTTAAAGGCGCCTTTCTCGGTACCACTGTGAACACTGTACAGGTTTGTCAACTGCGTGTCCCTTTTAGGCGAGCAGGTAGGTGTGTACCTACGGGTGCAGGTGTGTCCGTCTGTGTTGAGGGTGTAGCCGGGGTCACAGTAGCAGCGGTAGCTCCCTGGGAGGTTCATGCAGCGCTGGGAGCACGGCCGCACAGCCACGCCACACTCGTTCACATCTAGAATGCACACACGTACATCCACACACGTCCAAACACACACACACACAGGCAAACATTACACACACACACATGGACCTCACACATCCACACACACAAATTTACAGACGTTATTATTACTCTAATGGCAGGTTATGAGGGGGGAAAAGTATAGGATGGTTTACCTTCTTCACATTGCTGCCCCATGTAACCAGCTATACAGGAGCACTTGTCTGGACCCACACACTCTCCCTTCACACATGGCTTTCCACACACCGCTGTTCAGTCAGATAGATCCACACAAAAACAGACATGAATGGGAAAATGTCCAGAATGATTTACCAATAACTTACAAAAAAGAAGGATTAGAATACTTCAATAACTGTCAATAAAAGTCAATAACTTGTACATTTCCAATTTATAAATTGTCTCTAGACTTGTTTACTGCCCAAGTGCAAAGACCATTCTGGACTTCCTCTGTGAGGTTTCCTATACGCTGTTCTGCTAGGTATTGCTTTTGTTGCTTGCAGATTCAATAGAACTGGATGATTGTTATGCTTTCCAGGTGACTTACGCCGACAGAGTCCGTTAACATTCCTCCACCCCAAACAGCATGCCATGGATCCCCCAAAGCTACAAAACCCTGGTCCAGACAGACCCCTGATACCTCCCGACTCGGTCCTCACAGCCCTTAGAAAAAGAAGAAAGACAAAAAAAGTTGTTATTAAGATGTTATTTGAACAATTCAAGGAATAGCTGAATCAGTAGGATAGTACCAGTTTACAAACTTTTTGTGGATATTCTACACTTGTCGTGGACAAGTGTAAAAATGTGCATAATTAGGTGTATACACAGGCCTTGCTCTTTACTAACTAGTCAGTTAGGTTGAATCAGCTGGGCTGGCGAGCAGGATTGAACTACAATATGAGCTAAAAGATTTGAATGGAAAACCATTGTTAAGCCACACATTACACAATTACAACGTAAAAATGTCGTTTATTTCACTTAGTTTGATTAAAATTGCGAATCCAGTCGGACTATAACATTTATGGGACGTTAGAGTACTACTCACGTCAGTACTACTTTAACTGACTCTCAAAGTCATTCAATTGCAATGGCCAAATGAAAAACTGTTATTTAAATATGCCAAATCTGTATCGACCCTACCTTTCGTGCTGGTTAGCAAAGGAGAGCGCAATGAAACCCATCGTGATGACCAATAACTGTTGACGCACTGAAAGGCTGCTCACAGTTGTAAATTCCATAGTTTAACGCAGTTTGTTATGGATAACTTAGTAAGTGACTACATATTACTAAAATCCCATAATAATTTATTTTGTTGGTGTGCGTGTTTTAAGGAGTATTTCGCCAGGTCTCTAGCGCCAAAGCCAAGGACTAGTCACCGACAATGTATGCGTGCGGGGTCCCATCACATGTCACTTAATTGTAGGGTCGAAAATACCTTTGAAATTGCTGTCAACAAACAGCGACACACTACTAACCTATGTCGGTGGAGAGACAGAGAGAGATAAGTAGAGTGAGAGAGCCGATTTGAAACGTAGATTTCTTGTCAGGATTTCATAATGACTTTTATTGAATGCTTTCTGCTGTTGCAAGGAGACCACAAGACATCAGCTTGCCTGAATCAAGCCAGATCCATGTTCAGTCCTTAATATGCCATGGGCAGCTTTGTGGAAATCAAAGTGTTAATTTGTAAAGGCTTATTTTGTGATTTTAAGGAGGGAAATGACTACTGGCAGGCTCAGAACCAATGCCTTTGAACTGGGAAGCTAAGCCCTTAACTATTTCCAGCAATGATCAGTCAGCAATCAGTTGTATTAGGCTCAAAGGCAGAGTTCATGCCTAATCGCCTGGTGGTCCACTCAATGGAGGAGCAAATGAAACACATGTGCGCACGCATGCAAACACATGGTTGTGCACATTCTCTCTCTCTCTCTCTCTCTCACACACACACACACACACACACACACACACACACACACACACACACACACACACACACACACACACACACACACACACACACACACATAGGGGTCCTTTCTTTGTAAATTACCTTTGTGGATAAGGGAAATTCTATCATTAGGTCAATGCCAAGTCATTCTTTTCCTCTCCTAAAAACAGAGACATTTCTCACTCTTTAAAACAGGCCAAATATGATGCTTGTTTAGCCATTGAGCAGTGAGATCAGATCCCTATCAACACAGTAATTTGTCCAGTCCCAAAACAAGTGAAGACTCACTGGAAGTGGCACATACCTGGCAACCCTTCCCTAGCTCCTTGTGCTAATTATGAGATTACTGCGGCGGTGACATGGCCCCCGGGGCACCTCCGCCACACCACCGACCCACGATGCACTGCTTCGTGGAACACATGGGAGGTATCTGGCTTTCCCACAAGTCTGGGAGAATCAACCAGTCAATGGGATCAGTTGGAATTGAGGGCGGTTGGAAGGGATGATATGTGGTGTAGTAGATGGGGGGGGAAGAATGGAAGTGAGGATGGGGGGGAGAAGGCTTATAAGAGAACACTATACTGTCATCGTCCCCCCCCCCCGTCCCCCCCGAGCCCAGACCATATCATGGTTGTGTCTGATCTGCTTTGACTCCCTGCCAAGGCTCAGTTTCTCCTTCGCCATGATGATATGGTGAAACACAATGCTGGCTGCCAAGAAAAGATAGTTTGGGGCCTGGGAGGTTGTGGTGGGGGTGGTGGTAGGAGGTGGAGGGAGAGAGAGGAAGGTATATCTTGGTGGTCTTGTTGATGCTGCAGTGTGTGTGGCAAGTGCAGTCTCTCTCTTTATATTTCTCTTTCTCTCTGGTCACCTCTGCCCTATTCTCTCTCTCTCTCTCTCTCTCTCTCTCTCTCTCTCTCTCTCTCTCTCTCTCTCTCTCTCTCTCTCTCTCACACACACACACGCACACACACACACACACATAGTAACACACTGCAGAGAAGATTGCTCTCACTCAGATTATGCTCACAAGGTTTGGTGGTGAGAACGGATGATGTGCAGGCCTCTCCACCCCTCCCAAATCATCAGACCTTCCCTCCTCCTTCAAAGACCACATCAGATGCTCTGTGCTGTGGTGGTCTCTGTGGTGGCCCCCCCAGGTCTTCAACCTGGGGGGGCCGTGACCCCATAACCATAGACATATTGAATACCAGGTCTAGACAGGACAGATCAGATGCCTAGCGAGGATAAAAAAAAAACGAACAGTAGCATGTAATAGCGCACTTCATGTCTAGTAGAGGAAGAGGTACAGAAGAACCAGGCCAGCTGAGAAGCAGACAACATGAGATTTTTTTGAAGGAGGGAATCTTTTCAAAGTTTCTGTGAAACCTTTTCTGGATACATCATGGGGGGGTTAGGATTATTTGCTGGTCGGAAGCATCGAACATCTTGCACCTCTGTGGATGAGCCTGGGGGGGGGGGGGGACATGTGGACTGTGTCTGGTATGTCTCCCTCTGTCATGGCACGCCAAACTGTCAAAACATGCAAGAGGTAAAGAGAACATTACAACAACAACAAACAGTGTTTATATCTGTTGAGCAACAGTTCTTGGAAATAACATGGTGGTGTGTGAGGTGTGTCGAGGCCTAACCAGCTGATTCCCTTTCACAGGGGGGAATGGGTTTAGGTTGAAAATATTTACTTTCTTTATTTACTATATACTTTCTTCATTGCATTTTGCCATGTAACACAGCTTTACGTTAGCAATATGAACATGTGTTTAGAAATAGTTCACCCTTGGCCCAAACTCTTTATATTTGGAGGCACCTTGGTTCATCGCTACATCTCGTATTAGCAAGAACCAGAGAGCCAAAGAGCCAGAGAGCCAGAGAGCCAAAGATGTCTCAGTGGACTTTGAAGTTGTCTCCCCAAGCAGAGCAGTGGGAAGGGACTGCCACCTTCTGTCTGCATGAGAAAAATGACTTGATTGCCTTGGGAAAAAGCTGGAAGTAGTAATTTAATAAATTAGACACGATCAAACAGCATAATGCAGTGTGAAAAGTGTAGCCAATCTTTTGTCAATTTAAATCAATACATAACTACTATCGTTGAAAGATATTTTTCTTGACAACTTAAACAAAGTTAGTGTGTATTTTCCTGCTAGCTATCACAACACCTTAAATCTGAATGGTGAGCTCATATATTATTTGCTGGTTGTCACAGCACACAACTAGATAGATAGATAGATGGATACTTTATTAATCCCAAGGGAAATTTAGGAAATACATATATACAACACAGATAGAAATATAAATGTATAAACATGTGTCTGTAACGCTGTGATTCACAGACCCAGGGACACAGACCCAGGGAAGGCTACAGTGCCACCCAGTTTATCTAATGTGTTTAGCAGCAGAGTCCAGACCACGTGACGGACAGGCGGGGGGTCAAAGTTCGCACCGGGGGGTGTCGTTGTGGGAGTTGCCCAGGTGTGAAGGGGTCAAAGGTGAGGGGGGTTTTGGGGTGAGGTCAACAGACAGGGCACCTGCAAGCAACTGATGAGAGGAACAGGGGGGAGCAGGGCATGAGAGGGGCTGTATGACAGATTGAGGTAGTTAGGGGTGATGGTGGTCTCACCCCGTCACTCACATTGTGGTCGGTCACCTGGATGTGAGTTCACCACAAAACACACATGCATGCAAATACACACTTCACACACATTCACTCACAGGGACACACATACACACCTGCAAACCCTCAGAATCCTTCACAGGACACTGTCTCATAGCAGCGCTTCTGTCTGCTACATGTTCTCTCCATCCATTGCCAGCACTGCCAGTTGGGCTTGTTTTGACTGGAAGGACATGATGTACACAGAGAGTCAGCAGGAAGAACATAGGGCTGCCATTGGACACAAAGCTTTAATTGAGAGAGAGAGAGAGAGAAAGAGAGAGAGAGAGAGAGAGAGAGAGAGAGGGGGGGGGGGGCAGATTAGGATGCACTGGAACACACCACCACAGGCAGTTTCTGTACCAGATCAGGGATTAGGTTTTAGGTATTGAAATGGCAGTGCCACAGAACAACACCATGCGAAATGAGCTCTACAAAAGACCTAGGATTTGTGATTATTATGTCACACCAATGGATGACATTGGACAATGGAGGAGAGAGCACATGAGTAATACTCCATTTGGGTTCTGTTTCTGTGTGAATGTGCATGTGTGCACGTGTGTGTGAGTACATACATGGTTTGTAAATCAGTGGTGGTTTAGCAGTGATCCTACTCTTCCTTCCATGTGAAGACATGTCAGTTTTGAATGTGTGCGTGTATGTGGGCCAGCAGGAAAGGCCATTCACTGCTGTCATTCAGCAGCACAACAGGAGCCCCATAAACACCTCATCCTCCAGTCCCAGAGAGCATTGCAATGCACCTACACAGAAACATCCACCAAAACAGGAAATAGTTTGCTTTCTCCACTGTCCCCATACACAGGTGCTTTTTGGGGGTAAGCTGTATTTTGATTGGCCTACGGGTTAATGTTGACACACCAGACACAACACGGAACATCCACTATGACAGATTGATACCATTTCCACTGAAGACGGATGAGAAACGGAGACATGGTTACCGTTGTGGGGCATGTTACACCAATCAACAGAGTTTTCCGGACGGTGGAAGGTTTGTGTGTTTGTGTGTGACAGAGAGAAAGTGAGAATGTGGTTGAGATACAGATATGTAGGTGTGCATGTATGCACCTGTGTGTGTGTATGTGTGTGTGTAACATGCCCTCACACCAAGTGTGTCCTGGTGTGTGATAAGGTGGTTGGCAGGCACAGCGTGGCGTTGGCAGAAGCAGGCGGAGCCTCCACAGATAACAAGACGGCAGGCATCTGGCAGAGCTCTCTAGCCAGCATGGACGGACAAACAGACACACGGGTGATGCAAGCCATGGCTTCACATCAGATACGCACGGGTTGCCAGAACATGGGGGAAAAAAACACAACCTGGGTAGCACAGAACTCCAACTGTACTTTCTCACTCCCTTTTTTTCGCCTCGCTCTTTTGAGTGAGCCAGCCCTGCAGTCAAGTCAAAGTTGAAAGTGTTTGAACAGCAAATATGAGAACCAAGTGCAGGGAAAAGGCAAGCTGAGGCAACAAAGGAGGGTTTGCTCTCAAGTCTGGCAACCGGTCTGTTTTAGCCTTTTTTGTACTGTACAAATGGATGGAGAATGCTCAGAAGCTATAAAAAGAGCAGGAACAAAAGTTTGTTCCATTCAGGAGGTTGGGCGTGTATACACTGTACACTGTACACACCAGTGGACAACTGACCTTTACTGGAACTATGCAGTGTCTTAGATGTGAACACACATACACAATGTTAACGGTGGGTCCACACTGCACTGCTACACTGTGGACTCTCCGTGATGTAGGCTGTGATGAGCCATGCAGATTAAGAGAATAGGCAAACAAAGGGCTGTGCCAAGATTAGCCGCAGTGTATACAGATTAATATAACTATACAGCACGTAAGTGCTGCCGTAAACCATTTGCATAACTCTTTTTAATGTGTTTGGGAAAATTTCTCCGGGTCGGTTTGAAAAGCTACTTTGACATGGAAAGTTTTACCTAGGTGGTCCATTCCAGCTGACACTACTTGTTTACCTAGCCTGGCTGGAAATCACTGAGACAGGAAGCAGACAGAAAGGAGATGTGTCGTCCTTGACAGCCACCCATGCTCATACACACACGTGCAAGCACGCACACACGCAGGTATACACACACACACATTCACACACGAGTATACACACACGTGCACAAATACACATGCATTCATGCACACACTGGTGATAAGACACACATAGACAGACAGACACACACAGCCCTGGGGGAGCCTGGCTGCTTCACCGTGTCTCCCCCAGCCGTGTGTGAGCTGACACGTCCGACTCAATAAAACATTTACGGGCGCTGCAATAAAGAGCTCCTATCACACTCCTTCCTCTCCCTTCCCCTCCTTCCCACCTCACCCACCCTGTCCCCCAAAATCTCTTACCTGTCTCCCTCAGGTTATTCACACCAAAAAACACAACATCTTGGTTGGAGCAGGGGAGTTGTGCATGTGTTTACATGACAGATTGGACCCCAGTGGGAACCTTAATTGCATCATTTCATGGATGCGAATCAGTTCTGAAGCCTGGAGGCAGTAAACAGGCTCTGTATCCAGGACCAGGGAGAGAGGGAGGAAGGAGGAGAGGGAGAAAGGGAGGAAGGAGGAGAGGGAGAGAGGGAGGAAGGAGGAGAGGGAGAGGGAGAGAGGGAGGAAGGAGGAGAGGGAGAGAGGGAGGAAGGAGGAGAGGGAGAGAGGGAGGAAGGAGGAGAGGGAGAGAGGGTGGAAGGAGGAGAGGGAGAGAGGGAGGAAGGAGGAGAGGGAGAGAGGGAGGAAGGAGGAGAGGGAGAAAGGGATGAAGGTACAAAAGGGATAGAAGTAGAGAAGAGGGAGGGTGGACTGTGAGGGAGAGGTGTGAGAGAAAGAGATTAGGTAAGGGGGAGAGGGGAGAAGTTGCAGGATGGTGAGGGAGGATGGACAGAAACAGAGGAAAGAGATAAACCAAGACAGAAAGATGGGACTTAAAACGCTCATGACAGATAATGACATCACATACACACAGCAGCGGAAGAAATAACTGCCAGGGAGAGATCAAGAGATGAGAGAAATAAAAATATTCATATAGAAAAAGAAGTCTACTCAGACATGTTGAAACATTTACAAAAGACATTCACATTCCCACTCTTACTACACTGTGGTCAGTAATTTTTTGCCCCTAGTTTTGTTTTGATATGTGATAAGCACTGGATAAACGAGGCAAGGAGAAAAGACAGCAACCTTTGGCTGGAGAGCGTGTCTTCATCAGGGAGGTAGTATCAGACTTCAGCTTGCCTCGGTTGTACATTACACCAGTAGTGTAATATAGACTAGACTCAGCCATAAGTAAACACATGATGTAATAGAACACACCACGCAATTAGGACTGTGACAACACCAGATATATAACCAGGGATTGACACAAACACACACGCACACACTCGTAAATGTTTACTTTGGTCAATTACAATGTTCTCACATCAATCAATTTAGCTGGGGCCATGTTTTAAGTCAAAGTCATACAAGAGACACAGGAGACTGTGTGTATATGTCTCAATCAGTATGGCGCATATGGCCCAAGCAGCTTGGAGATGACACAATGTAACACATCATTCCTTCTGACATAAGCCTTTACGTTAGACACGTACGACTGGCCTCGCGGTGACTCATTGCGCTTGTCCTCTGCCATTGTAAAATGGAACCGTACAATTAGCTCACACGGAAACAATGAATCACGCGCCACGAGGCCGGCAACAAACATTTCTTTCAGGTGTCGAGGCAGGCCCGGAGCAGACGTCATTGCCGTCAAATCAAGAGTCGGGTGTAGTTACTTTACCTTACTCTAGGGTCTGTGGAGCTTGGCAGAAGAAGCTATAAGGAGGGACGCCACCTCAGTCTGCTTGTCAGTCAGTAAGTCAGTCTTCCAGTCAGCCTGTCGTTCCTTTTTTCATGTTCTCTCTCTCCGTCTCTCATCATTCCTGTACATACAGTATACACAATACGAAATTAGCCTACTGTGGTCTCATTTGGCTGGATTTCAGTTTACATTGACACCGCCCTGAAAACATTTAAGCTTGTTAAGAGATTGTTGCTTGGTCAACCGCAACATTTTCATGGAAAAATAGAGAGAATTGAAAAAATAAATTTTAAAAATCTAGCTGACATGATTGTTTTTGTTGTTCTCTCTCCGTCTCCCCTCCTGCCACACCGTAAGTATTGGTTGGACGGACTATTTTCCTGGTGTACACAATAGTATAGCATGCACTTCCAGGCATCTTGGTCCTACAAATATTTAGTATACAGGGTCGCCATGCTTACTGAAAGTGCTGGGTTACATTGTTTATGAAAGATAGCCAGGCGTAGGCCCGCTGGGAGGGGAAAAAGAAACCCGTTCCAAATGAAAAAGTCATGATTCATGCCACAGATAGTGTATAAAGCCAAATACTTTGAAGCACAATTGCCCAGTTCCACTTTACGCAATGTTGATTGGCTCCAAACAGTGCGCAGACAACTTAGTGTTGCGTTCCTCTAAATACGTCCGTGTGCTAGAGCGCTGAGGTGGGTGGTCTCTCCACGTTCTCCTCTGTCCTCGCACAGCAGCACCTTGATTGATATTTTAGCAAGGAAATGAATAATGCCGGCGACCAAGGAGGTTTCTTTAGTACGCCTGCGTGTGTGATGTGTAGAGATCCATTAATTTGGAATTTAAATTAAGGCTTTGTTCCTTCAATACAAAAGTATGAGGGTCCGTTGAGGCAATAATTCAGACTGTCCTTACACATTCACATATGAAACGTTCACACACATCCATACTACTGAAAACTCACATCCACAAATGTAAAATGTTCGAATAGACATATATATTTTCGAAAATATTTTTTCAACCTTTCAAAAGTTTCTTCACGTGAAGTGAAAGAAGAGGATAGGAGAGAGGAGGGGAGAAGATAAAAAGAAGAGCAGAATACAACAAAGTAGTCCTCATCAAGTACTCATCCATGGGACAAACCTTTTTTCGTAAATAATTATTAAACCTTTCGAAACTTTTTTTTCACATACACAGTGTAAGGAGAGAAGAGAGAAGGAGTGGGAAGATGAGAACAGAGAAGCCTATAACAGAGTAAAGCAGAGAAGAGTACACTTGAGTCCTCATCAATTACTCATCAATGATGCAAACCTTTTTTTCCCAAACTTTTTTTCAACCTTTCAAAACCTTTTTTCATAACTTATTTTCGAAAATATAACTTCGACCTTTCAAAACTTTTTTTTCCCCAGACGTGAAGTGAAAGGAGGATAGAGGAGGAAAGGGGAAAGGAGAACAGAGAAACCTAGAGCAGAGTACATGCTCTAGGCTAGAGTACAGTAGAATATATTAGACTCCTCATCAATGATGCAAACTTTTGTCAATTGTTTTCTTCAACCCTTACATGACAGATTCTTATCGCTGTGATGAAATGGGATAAATAGGGGATTTTATTGTCAAAGCCATACCAATTTAGGTTATAGACAATTAATCCCTTACAATATCAGAGTGGAATTGATTTTCGTTCTTACCAGACGTTTCAAAAATCAACATTCCTTCTCTCTCTGTACCCTCGGTCAACAGAAGAGACCACCCTTCCCAAACATACTTTTCCATTCAAGCGAGCGTTGAGGAAAAACCTTGGGCCGAGGGCCACATTGGCCCAGGTGGTGCCCAATCATTTTCTCAACATCCCTCTCCACTGTACACTTTACCTAGGCAGCGAGAGGTACCCCCTTGACAGGAAATTCTGTGAGTGGCGCCTCAGAAATAATTAAATTCCTGGTATGCCAGAATAGTTAGCTAGACTACAGTTACACCGTTTTGACAGTTCTCTTGAAAAACTCAAACTTGGGAAATGTAGTTCAAACACAAGTGCTATCTGTTGGACCACACGTTTTTCCAGACTTCATGACTGAAACAGGGATAAAGTTTAGGGTTAGGATGACTCAAACACATTGTTACTGGTCGGGTCATGTAGAAGGCCGATATGAAAGTTGAAAATTTAACATAGTTCTTTGACTAGTAGGCTATACTTCAATTAGTCAAACAGATGACAGATGGCAGAAGCATTTCAGACATGCTATAAACTTTAATAGACATATTGATATTTCTGAAAAGAAACAAAGATAGGCCTAGTTTTATTTACAGATACAATACATGATCCAAAAAAATCATCACATACAGTGGTAAAAACAACGTAGAGAACTTAAATAACTTCTTATTTTCTATTTGCGTAACTACTTAAATAATGAAAAAAGGTTAGGCTATTCACACCATGCTGTCTCAGCAGCTACAATGCAACTTTCACATTAAGTGCTAAAAAATTATAGTATCAACTTTACAGCATGAATTCATTGTGACTTGCTATTCCAGGTAGAGTTGATTTTTAAAAAGCACAAACGAGGCATAAGGTTGAGGACAAACTTTAAAATCAGTGACAAACAAACTGAGTGAACTGGGACACGTGTCAGAAACCATGATCAGAATGGGAACTAATCGTACAAAAGTTCACATTCTGATATGTGTGGGGAACAGGCCCTGAGACACAATGGCACAAGATGCAAGAGTTTGAGTTTTTTGTTGTTGTTAAATCTGAGACACCAGACTTAGCTGGCAAGTTATGTCAGGATTAATATATAATTTGGTTGTTGGTTCCTGATTTTCATGGACATTGACTATTGTGTGCGTGTGTTTATACAGTTCACTGAGAGAAAAACAATACATTGATTGAGCTCCAGATAACTTTGCAGTCTGAGTTTAATTGTCATTTGGCTGGCTGGAGACACTTTTGATCTAGGTTTTGTGATGAGTTCAGTGTTCTTGCCTTTTTCTTCTCCATTTGATACAGATCAACAAAAGTGGAGGGAAGAAAATCAAACTTGACATGTCTCCCTTCTTTTTCATCGGAGTGTCACCCTGCATTAGGTAGATCTTCAGAAACCTAATCTTTAATCTGATCTACACCGACCGACCCGGGACTGACTGGGCACCGTTTCCAGTGGTGGTGGTCTAACTTTACCTTTGATCACTCTCGAAACGGAGACAAAGGTCCGACAGTCGTTATGAGGCAGAATGTCACAAGGGGAATTTGACGCGGAGAGGGAGGGGGTGTTTAAGTCTCCGTGTCCTATACGCGGGTCTGGACATGCGCTACGTTAACTGCAAAACACACGTGTCATTGCGATCCTTTCAAAACAGGGTGAGGAAAAAAACACTGCATACGTGTAGGCGGGAAAAAAGATAAAAATGTAATGACATGAATTTACAAGCTTAATGTAAAACCACTTCTATAAACACCCCTTCTCTCCCATATATTATTACGCTTAAAAAAATAAACCCTCCTCTATCAAAACAATAGTAATGCTATATTATTTCGCAAGGCTAAGTAGTACTTAGTTCAGCTCTATATGAAATATACATCACTATACTCTTTCCCTTTATTTAAACAACTGGAGTTGAGTGTAGCGAGTTATGAGTGTGTGTTTATTCAGTGAGAAATAAAGTGAGCTTTGTGTCAATGTGGTTGAGTGACAATATCACTGGTGTTGCAGAGCATTCTCCCCATAATGAAACAATTTGCACTTGAAAATGAAATAAAATTATGACCATAGGTAATAGTGCGTGAAGCTTAGGTCTCCATTTTGAGTATATAAAACTGGCAATGGTTTATCTAAGGTATATGACCTCAAATGAGTGGTGGGACAGTAAAATAACTCACGCAACTGCAAATCTTCTGGAACACAATAACAGTACTAGCTCTTTCTTGTTATACAATAGTTCAGAGATGGTACATAGGATTATCATAGTTTTCAGCTTGGTTTTCGATAATAAAGCACATTCCTGTATGTAGACTGTTAGGATCATGTTGAGGTTTTTCAATAGACACAAAGTGTATTGTGGGTCTTCAGCCTTGGCATCAACTTGCCTTGCGGTGTGTTACTGTTCCTGTTGACCCCATTTTGGAGTTCCCACCTGCACTGCAACTGACACCCCAGAGATGTCAAACTGGTGGCCAAAAACTTCCGGTCCTATTCAACAGAATGTACGGGGTCTCCACTGAAGCTTAGCAAGGTTTGGAGTTCTAATACCGAGGATATCTGCTGGGGGTCTGAGTTGAGACCTGAGACTGACGACCATATTTGGACTGCACTCACCATCTCCCTTCTGTTCCTGTCTGCAGGGCTTATGAAGTGCAGCCTTACGGCTCAAGACCTAGTAGCTTATGGGCGTAAGGAGGGGGCAGAGCCGGGGTGGCGACGCGATGTCGACGAGCCGTCCGAGGACAGGCGGCGTCTGAGGAGTGTTGGAGTGTCAACGTGTGCGAGTCAGAGCGGGTAAGGATTAAAGAAACCCTCTCTGGGGGAGGCTGGCTGGGTGGAGATGGATGAGGGGGGGGGGGGGGTTGGTGTACTCTGAGTCTACTGGTGGGCAGGGGGGCTGGACCCCTTCCCGTGCCCCTATACGATGTAGCTGGTCAGGTCCAGCAGGTAGGAGGTCATGTCGATGAGGTGGTCCAGGATGCCGTCCTTGTCCTGGTCGTTGGGCAGGCCCGGCTCTCCCTTCTCACACTGGGCGCCGGAGTAGCCCCTCTTGCACAGGCACTTATTGGGCTCCACGCACACGCCTCCGTTGCGACAGCCGGGCTCACACTTGGCTGAGGGAGGGAGGGTCATAGCGAGAGAGCGAGAGTCACAACCAGGACACAGGATTTGATTATCACGTTTTAATCAAGAGGGTTTTAATACCACATGATGTAGGGAACTGTCATCCAACATATCAATCCATCAAATCAATGAACACAGTTGACTAACAGACCACTAATCAATTTCCACAGATGACATTGTGACCTTATCGGCATGTGCTCAGGAGAACTCGTACTGCACTCTGGTGTCTTATGCAAGGAAATGGAACGATCTTGAAATGGCGTTATATATAACAACTAAGCAGGAAGGTAGGTAGTCCAATGGCGTGGACTCACCCACTCTGCAGAAGGGCCCTTCCCAGCCACGGGCGCAGCAGCACTTCCCGGTGGGGGTGCAGTGTCCGTTCTTACACTGCCTGGAGCACACCGTGCCCAGCAGCTCCGGGGGCTCCACCTGCCTCTGGCACTCTTTAGGGACCTGGGGTCTGAAGGGAGGGAGGGAGAAGGGAGGAGGGGGGCCACAGAGAGAGCAGAGGTCAGTGCGAGGATCGTGGACGTACACACACACTTACACGCATACTGGAACACCACCACAGTGGAGTCACGCTGATATCCATAACACATATGGGGTATGAGCAAAAACTCCCCTCAAAGACACACAAGCGTAAACATCCACAAGCCACATGCGCAGAGGCAAAACATCACGCACGCACACACACACACACACACGCACACAGTGATAATTTCATATCAAGACAAATATGCACGCACTCCACCAAATGAGGCGTAGTGGGAAGTCGAAATCACGCTCTTCAAATCTGGAAATAATATTGCATTGTAGGTAATGGAGGTCAAATGTGAAGAGCCTGGTGACTTGCTTGAATGTGTATGTGTGTGTCTGAGAGAAAGAGAGAGGCATTCAAGGCACTCTAAACATCTCCCTACTGTACTGGGCTAAACACGGCCGCCTAATGAGGCAAGACAAGCTCCTTCAGGCAATATGTTGACATATCCAGCAGGCCAGGCACGCACACACACACGCACACACACAAATACACACACACTAATTGGACTGGAGCTGAGTGCTGGTAGCGAGGCGAGGGAGCAAGTGGTGAGGTCAGTGCATTTGCGTAGGTAGGGTTCTGCAGTGATGAGAGCATGGGAGAGCACTGTGTGCTTCATTGCTCACTGCTGAGGGCCTCTAATGACCACAGCTCCGGGCTCTGGGGAAGCCAATGTGATACCTCTGGACTTCTGGGTTGTTAGGGAGCGCTTCTGATTGGGGTTGGGGGTCTCCGTGTGCATATCTGTTTCGTTCGGTCTTGTGATGCGGAGACTGCGGAGGCATGAGGCCGTTCATTGTGTTCATCATAGGTCGTGCACAGGGCGTTTGGCGTGTGTGTAAGTGTAAGTACGGAAGAGCAGTAATCAGGCATTAGTTTGTGTGTGCTGTTGGACACAAGTGGCTGGGAGAGTGTTCCTATTGACAGCCATGCTGACTGATAGCAGTGTGTAGGGGCATGCCCGGCGGAGCAGGGGGGCTTTGGGGAGGAGGCGATTCCCATGCTCCCATCAGCACCCAAACCCGGGTGCAGATCCCGTTCCCATCCAGCCCCTGGACACCCCCACCACCCCCGCCCCTGGGGGGCTTTGTGGGGACAGGCTGAGCATGGTTCCAGAAAAAGATAGAGAGGGAGAGGGGGGAACAAAACGGAGCCAAGCAGAAAGAGAAGGGAGAGACGGTCCCTGGAGGATTGGTGGTGGCGAACACTGTTAACGGCGTCCGGGGTGGCGGCGAAGGGGTGGGGGTGGGTGTTGGGGGTGTCTGGGGTTGGGGGGGGGGGGGGGGGGGGTCAGCGGCCGCCTCTAAACAGTTTGCATGACTGCCAGGGTGGCCGTGAAAACAGCACCTGCCGCCGAGGCACTTGACAAAGGCAGCTGGGTCAACAGCCACTGTGGGAATTTATCAACTTTGGTGGGGAGGGTGGAGGGGTGTGTGTGTGTTTGTGTATGTGTTGGGGGAGGGTGGGGTGCTTGTATAAAACACAGACTGATAAATGAAATGGGAGGGGAAGGTGGTGGTGGGCCTGGGGGCGGCTTGTTAGTTTAAGGTTGTGCGGGCTGCATGGCGTTAGTTAGTGTGTGTCACTTCTTTTGTCTATCCTCAGGAGGATAGCTAAGGCAGTGACAATGCACCAGGACTGATCCTGGTCCAGTTTCATATCACTTTACAACATCAAGCGCACAAGTCATTTGATTGTCTTCAAAACATAGCCCTTGGGCATGCAGAGGGGTCCCCGGTTAGAGCCTGTACCACATGGGCCAAGGTCTTACCGCAGGGGCCCGGGTTCGATTTCAGCCTGGGACATTTCCTGCATGCCCTCCCCTCTCTCTGACTGTCTCATTCAAGGTAAATAAAGCTGAAAAAAGGTCAAAAATATATATTTGAAAAACCCCACATCACCGATCCAGTCTTGTGTTGAAGAATGATGCAAAAGCAAGCTAATGACTCCCTCGATTTCTTTGCATTACTTTGGACAGTGACGGGTATGGGGTTTTGGTATGGGAACAATAAAAAACAAAAAATGAGGGTGAGGGGGGTCTTTAGCTACTTGGCTAGCTGGCCGGTTTGATTGACATGAGGTGTATGTGAGAAAAAGCCAGCAAAGTGGTGTACATTGTGCGGTGCAACAATAGCTTAATCAAACGCCCCAGTGTGGGTCCTTTTGCTGTTTTGTCATCCGACTCCATTGTTTGGGTTAGGCTTCTCTTTGTGGTTTCATCCCTTGTTTTAATTGTGTCTGAAATTGACTGTGTATTGTAAGAGCCAGGCCCATTCAGCTGCTTTGTCGAGGGGTGGGCCGCACTGGAGCGAGCTACCAAGATTTAGGAGGGACGCTTTTAAATGAAAGAGGCTTTTTCGTAGTGCGATGGGAGCTAGCAAGGAGCTGGGATACCACACACACACACACACACACACAAAGCTAAAGAGTACACACCCTCCCACACACACACCCAGACACCCCCCCACACAGACACACCCCCACACACACCCCACTCATTCTCCAATGAAGGCCTGTGATTTGTGACTTCCATGTCGAATGCACTTAATAAAAGAAGTCCCAGGGCCTTACTGGGAGTCCACAGTGTCTTTTCAAAGTCTCTGCCCACTGTAATTCAATCAGGCCACTCTGCACCTGACTGAACTCCAACGTGTGAAAATCCTCTTAGGATCAAGTATTTCTTTTTTTGCCTCCTAGATTAAAAAAATAATTAATTGTGTTTTAAATGGACGGAAAAAGAGAAATCTTTGCCATTTCCCATGTAGTTCTACATGGTTAAACTGACATAGTTCTTTGTCTTTTCCACTAAAAGAGAGTTTGTTACCGGTGGGGGTTTCGGGAGGGACATAGCTGCGTAGTGACCCAATGGAATCTCACATTGTACAGTACACAGCATGACAGCAACATGCAACATCACCGTTTGTCTTGTTGTATATACAAAGCAGATATTCAAACTGTGCTGTCCCAGATTACATCTGCGCTGTTTCATATTATCTTTGTTTGTTTGTGTGTCTGTTCCGAGGATGAGGAATCCTCAAACTCTACAGATTCTTAATTGATTTCAGTGCCGGGAATACAAATAAATGGCTCTCTTTAAATGACACAAACTCCCACAAGACCTTCTCTCAGACTGCGTGTGGCAGGGCAATTGAGATAAGAATTGTTCAATGAAGCATTCTATGTCTCAATTATAGGAATGAGGGGGGGGGGGGGGGGAGAAGGAAGAGAAAGAAAAAGAGAAAGAGGAAAAAAAGAAAAAACTAACACAGCCCTCTCTGGACGCGTGTGTGGGATTCATATGGTGCGGGTTTGGAATTGACAGCATTGCGAGGTGTTTTGAAACATTTCTGTCTCCTCCACCGCCGGCCCGCAAAACACTCACACGCACGCACGTATACATCATCAAAAATGCACGGTGGCCTATTTATTATTGGAGGGTGCCCCAACTGACAAACAAATACATAGAGATGAAGTCATGTGGTTCAGGGTGGTGTTTACCCCGCCGGAGCGCAGGGTTCGAGGTGATTCAGCCCCCCGCCTCCCCCCTCGCCTTCGTGTTCCCAAACACAACGTGATCAAAACACCATGTGGAGATGTGGTCCTGCTCCTTCGACCACTGCTGACACCCATTCCTAAAACAACCCCCCCCCCCACCTTCCCACATGAAACCTGTCTCAGGGTCCCCGTCTCCCCGCGGAGCACCGAGGAAGAGGAGCACAACGGAGGACCACCCGACTCGATAACGCACCAGGGTCAGACACATTAGCTCGCTCGCAACCCCCCCCTCCCCCCCGCCCTTCCCTTCTACCCCTTCCTTTCTCCTTCCTCTCTTGCACCCTCTCCGCCCCCCCCCCCCCCCCCCCCCCCCTCCATTGTAACGAGATACTAATAACGATGCTGGAGTGTGTGGAGAGTCAGACTCCAGCGCCGCAGAGCCGGCAGACTAAACAAGCCTTGTGGATGGTGGAAAGAATTGTTCTTGGGGGGAAAAAATGCACCCATGCCAGAAAACATAAATACAGAGCGAGAAACCAGGGGCCCCCGCAACAACATCTGGGGCCTAATTAATTGTGCTAAGTCTTGGGTGGCACTGTCATCACCTAGGAGTAATTAGCTGGGGGGATCCAATTCTATTGTGATTCTGGTGCGAGCGCTGCCCACTCACATACACACACAGACATTCTGACACACACATACACACACAGACATTCGGACACGCACATACACACACACACAGACATTCGGACACACACATACACACACAGACATTCGGACACACACATACACACGCAGGGCGTAAGGAAACATCAGTTTGGGAACCTCTTGGACCTACAAGCTCCTACTTTAAGCTTCATGTGAAATGTTTTGAGATGCCCCACCTGCCCACCTCAGCTGAATGACTTAACCAAGCACGAGGGGCTCCGTTTCTCTACGCCGATCAAGCGTGTTGAAAGGACGGCCGGGGAATGTGTGTGGGTGTGGATGTGTGTGTGGATGTGTGTGTGTGGATGTGAGTGAGGAGGGAGGCTGTACTGCACAGGCAGAGAATTATTTAAAAAAAGAAGACACTTCTTATTGAAAGATGGATCTCAAATTTTTTCAATCAAGTTTGAGCCTAAAGGGGATCTGGTTGTGCTCAATGTAATTTCTTATTGGTCATATATCATCGGCACTCAAAGCCTGAAACACATTATGCAAATACTGGCAGTGCTTTGGTGGTAATTCATAATAATAACTCATATACTCCAATGTATTCTCTGGTCCCCAGACAGAATCGTTTTTTTCTGGATTACGTATTTAGATCTTGACACAAACAACATTATTAAAGATCCATCATGCTGTTAACTACATACCTTGCACATACAACGTGGCAGAAGTTAGGACACACCAAAAACACACACACAATTAAAAACAACGCAGTCACATATTTGTCTGTGGGTACAAGCACACCCTTAACTCCACCCCTTCACTGTATAACCCAGTACTCCAGGAGGTCTTCCATATGCCTGCTACGACAAAGCAAAACACTGGTTCACAGATGCTCTTCGACAGGTGCGTTTCACCGCAAGTGTGTTCACCCCCGCTGTCAAAAGCTCTGAAATTACCCAGCAGGCCTTTCTTCAGCAGGAGCGCTCTGGGGGCGGTGAGTGGCATGCTCGTCCGTGATGGTGTCAAGGAACGTTACGCTAACATTTGCAAATGGTGCGCTTTCTCTCCAATTACCGCCCCGAGGTTTGTGTTGGCCAGCGCCCAGAGGTCGTGCGATGCTTTCTTAAGGGGATAAGATCCCTGGAGAGAGGGATGTGTAGGAAGAGGGGTAGAACGAAGGACAGTGAAAACCAGAGTGAGAGGAATGGGAATGTCTTTGGGGTACACAGTATGTTTTCATGTTTTGCTGTTTCATTGTGCAGTTGCCACACTGACAATCACGAGAGCTAAAACTGAAACCGATTTTGAGCACCTGATAAATGTTGGATGTACACTTTTTTAGGTACAGTAGGTTATCCCTATAGTCACCAACACAAAAACGATCAATAAACACCGTTTTCAAGCACGTACAATCAATCACACGGTCACACACACAGTCACACCGACTCATGAGACGTTGAGGAACTGTTTACCTTTTGGGGTCCACCAGCTTGTAGAGCTTCCCGCTGTGTGACTGGGCCATGCTTTTACTGTTGGCCAGGATGTAGACCTCACCTGTAGGAAAGAGATGGGAAATGTAGTCCCTTGTCGTTTGTTGTAGTTCCTTTCCACTCTCCATCGAAACTGAATGGAGAGAAAGTCCCTCCCCCTCCTCGGAGCGCCTCCAGCGCTGCACTTGCCTCAGCAGAGTTTTTTACCGTAAAACTGACGTACTCCCAACTGGAACCATGCGATTTAATGAGCAGACAAATTGTGAACATCTGTCAATGGGCCCTCCCTACATCTGTCAATGACGCCTGTGCCCCCCCCCAACCAGATTCCACACCGCTAAAATGTAAAATTAGATCACCAGAGACTTGGCTGGCGCAGTGGTTAATAAGGTTTTAACATGAGGGATTTGTGACACATCTGCGTCTTGAGCCAATATGATCAAGGACAGTCTCAACTGGATTTGACTGGATAGTTAATGTAGTGTAGCTCACCTCACCTCACCTAAATGGTACAGTCCACAGAGTAATGGTACAGCCCACAGAGTAAACAATAACACATATCAACCCCTATTACAAATATTGAACACCACCTAGGTGGCCAAACACATGCCCAGCCAGTGGAGTCTTTGACACAGTGCTATCTTATGGAAATGACAGTATTATCCTGCCAGGAAGCTGAACAACTTTAATATCCTGTTGGAAAGTACCATCAGGAAGGGCGATGGGAGTTTTCCTTTACCGGTTCCACAGTTTGTGACCTTCCATGGGCAATTCGTCCAATACAGCATTGTTAATACCTAAAACTTAAGACACTTCCCCCCCTTTTCCTTCTCCAGTTTCAATCTTCTTCGAAAGTGATACACCCTAGTCAGAGTCAGATGGTGTGGAATGCCCTCCCACCGAACAACAAAGTGAACAACGCAGCACGTTTCACATCAGGGATGCACTGTGTAAATACATGCGCCCTTGTTCCGTATACAAAGTTTTGTGCTTCTAAACAAGGATTTTTCCAGAGTTTTGACATCTGTCATTCCAAGTAAACTGTGGTTTTGGGATGATCTGTCAGCCCTCGCATTTCAGAGGCCTTGTTGACTTAGATTACACTCACAAACCAAGAGCAAGAGTCAGAAAGACAGAGAGAGACAGAAAGAGAGACCGTGAGAGAGAGACCGTGAGAGAGAGAGAGCGAGCAGCAGTGCCAAAAAGAGAGCAACAGTGAGAGAGAAAGAGCAAGAAAGAAATGATCTCGAATAAAAAAGCAGTGTCGAACGAAGCCTTTTTATCCAACTTGAGGCTATGGTTTCACCATTGAGACGTTGGTTTCAACTCACCTAGTTCGTCCTCTCCAAAGCCCTGGATGTGGCCCACCAGGGTGGAGCCACAGGAGCTGCTGCTGCCCAGACACAGAGCCTTCTCCTCCCAGAGCTGTTGCCCGGACGCCGTCAACGACTTTTGGAGGATTCGCAGGTTCCTAAAACCAAAACACACACGCACACACACACAGGCCCACAAAACCAACAGGCACACATGAAAAACACATCAAAACGTTAGCGTACAGTTGCAGAAACATTTCTGTACCATTAGTGAAGCATTTAAAGGTGTCATAATTGTCTCTGTTGGCCTCGGTTAAATTGTGTCATTCACACTGTTTTCAAAATAAAAGCGCTTTGGCCCTATCACAACAATTGGCCGGGTGAACTGAAATGAGGCAGAATATCCAACATCAGATTTTTCCGAGCTCAATGCCATCTACTGATAGCGCACTTCCCCCCTGCTCTACCCTATTTATTTCCTCTGTTTACACAAAAGTGAGTGTTTGACATCAGCAGAGGGAGATACATTACACAGCACTGACAAGTGGGAATGACACCGGGTGAGAGGGAAACAGTTCAGGGCAGGATATCCAATCTCAATTTACACTAGAAGAGCTGAACTGTGCTAGAGGCCGTTGTGTAACAGTCATGCCCCCATCCCTCCCCAAATCAGCGGAATGTTGGACCAAAGCAAGGGGACAAACGTCAATGGGCGAGTGTTCCTAGAGGCTCTTTTGGATTTCCTCCAATCGACGGATGACGCCAACAAACTCTGTTTAAGGATGGATTCAGTATTTTATTCCAATTTCCTTTTTCCAGTGCGTAACACCAACTTCGCCGCAAGTGTTTGACAACTGATTCGACGTGGGTCTCAGTGGCAGGGTGTTTGGATGCCTACCCGTTTTTGTCTCCGAACACGTAATTCCTGTGGAGGCGTCGGGACTGGCAACCGCTGTAGAAGAACCCCCCCACGGGGGCGCCCCCAGCGCTGGCCTGCAGGTCGAAGATGGAGGGCTCGTTTTCTGTGGAGCAAAGAGGAGGAGAAAAGGAAAGACAGATGACGTAAGCGACATTTGAAAGCCAGTCGAAAGCTAAACTACCAGCCTGGTACTACAAAGGTGAGATTTAACTACAACGACTTAAGTGTACAGTAGCTGTGAGTCTGTAGTGTTTAGAGAGGGAGAGTTCTGGAATTAAAACAAGGTTACATCACTTTAAAACAAAGCAAATCAATAACAATGATCATATGCCTGTCAGTAGATTTATTTAGTAAAGATAGAGCACTTTTTCTAGGTTGTTCTGTTGCTCACACAACAGGGAGAGAATAAACTCATGCCCAACATGGCACCACGATGTCACTCATCACACTTCCATGATAGGTTCCTAACCAACTGCACTCCGAGACCTCAACGTGATTTATGCCTGTTATAACGAGCACTGTTTTCTGCGTTTGCTTCAGACGCGAAAAGGATATCCATGTTATGGTGATCTGTCAGGAGTCTATTAGCACTTGGCGGAGGGCGGTTTCAATCAGGGCAGGAACGGTAGGTACTTAGGAGAGTCTGAATCTGAAGTTGATTTAATAGGCGTCAGAAGACCTGACCATGCTGGACAAAATCAGATTTAGATGAACTAAATCATGTTGAAACTAATGTTAGGCCATTAGGGTTTGTTCCACTTCTCTTGAGTTATATTAAAGTTATAGTAGTGTTGGGATTAAACAATCCGAGGACTTGTTTTGCTTGTAATCAAGGAGGTAGAGAACAGCCTTTTCCATCATCTCAGTACCAGCGCCAGGACAAGGTTGGAGGTAATCAGGCCCAATCAGAGTCCTCCTGGGTGAGGGGTGAGTTAGCTCTGTGTAGGAGGGTTATTCTGCATGGGAGTGGATAACGTAGGACTCATTGTGTGGCAAAAACAAACCAGCAGCTCTACATATCATGGACCAAACTTTCCAAAATTATTGTTTGTTTGTGAAAAAAAGTGTGGCCAGTCTTCTGGTATTGATTATTCGTGATATATCAGCTCCACTGAGAGATGAACTGGGCTCTTCATGGATTTCAACAATACTAACCCATCATCTCAACGCTGATTGTTTCTGACAGCTATGAATCATGTTCATGGACACAAGCTCACATTCCCTGGCAATGTGGTGCGAGGGAAGAATCTTTGTGGATCACAACTCGCTGTTCTATCAAAACTCTTTCTCTTTCGCTGGCCAGCCGAGCGTGTACTTGCACGTTGGATGAAAACCAAACCAATGTTCTCACAACGCAAAAAGATTTGACATTTGTAGCACAAAAAATCAAAGCTGCTTTTTTTCCCTACTCTTTCTCAGAACATAGCAAATGTTCTTTATTTTATTTTTTTCTAATTCTTTCTCAAGATTCCACCCCAGATTACCAAACTGAGAGACCGTAAAATTCAAAGTAAAAGGGTCAGACAAAGCAGCAATTTCATAACAAGCTACAATAATGTAGGAATAATCTACTCCAGACTCCAGAAAAGGTCAAATCCAGTGCAGCCTGGGACAGGCCTGGGAACTCACCATAGTCTCTCCCCTTGGCCATCTCCAGTATCCTCCCTGCTGAGGCATTGTTCCCGCTGGCGTCGGTACAGAGAATCAGCAGGCTGCCATTGCCGTCTACGTGATCCCGATCAATGGCGCACCTAGACAGAATGCATGACTTATTTGTAGGAAAGATACAGCCATAAAACCATATCCTGTAGAAACTAGGTTTGAGTCGGAGCTCTATGGCATAGCGACCAGATATCCCAGGTGGAAGGTTACTGTACTGTACACACCTGCCTGGGTCGTGCAGCCCGTGAGCGAAGATTTCCGGTGGCTGGTTAGTGCTGTTGAAGTACGGGTTGTTCCTGGGTATGGAGTAAGGGGCCGTACAGACATCCGTGTCCACGTCAACCCTCAGAATTGACCCGGTGAAATCACTGCACAAACATGGGAAAAAACACAATGTCAAATCAGACTGTATTGCTCTGGTCTAGCTACAGTGAAAAATAATCCAATGGAATCAAAGGAATATACATCATATAAAATACATAAAATCTATCTGTCTCTTTTTTTTCTACAAGGCGACTGTTTCACCCTAAAACAGAATCCCACAGTCCTAATTTGAAACCTATATACGGTAGTTTCCACGGTGACCATGTGACCCCCGGGGCCTCACCTGAGGCCGTCCATCTCCTCCATGTCATCCAGCGTGATCATGCCGTCTCCCAGGACGATGTGCAGCAGCCCATTGGGAGCAAACAGCAGTTGTCCTCCCAGATGCTTCCTGTGGAGCTCGGCCACTTCCATCAGCACGTGCACCGTCCTAGTGTCCACCTGGTTGGGGTTCTTCCTAAAGGTGCGGCCCAAATACGGCAGTGTCAGGTACAACAGCACTTATGAGACAGTACGTACAACTGGCCTCATCTCAACTCTTCAAACTAGTGTGATCAGACAATGCAGAGACTAATTAAGAAACGTATAATGTATGTGGTGTGCATGTCCTGATAAAGAAGGGGATTGATGTTATGGAGCAAAAGTAAACTGACATGCATCAACAAGCTCCAGCATTGAGTCGGTTTAATTTGTTTTCTCTAGGCATTTTGACATTAACTGATGTGTCGTCAAATCGTCAAAAATCTAACGTGGGCTGGAGCAAAGAGTTGTAATCAAATCCTTCAAACGTAAAGCTTGGGGTAATAAAAGGTTTAATGAGGTGTTATTTTGGGCAACAGTTTTTGACAGTAAGATTCCTAGTGTTTTGCCAGAGAAGGATTGACACGTTTAGGCACCGACTCTAGAAATACCAAAGCAGGATTCATCTGTTTATTGCATGGCCCATGATGATGCTGGCAAGATTATAATTGCAGCTTTGACAAAATTAAGTCTTTAAAGCAAACGTACAACGGTGATTACGATAATAAAACGTAATACTTTAATGGGTTAGTTAGAAGTTTGTTTTCTTAATCGCGTGTCGTTGTGCAATAGGCGCAGTGGTCTCTAAGCTGCAGAATAAGACAACACCAGAGGAGTCATTTAGACACGTTGTATAATTATATCATTATATGCTTCTAGAAATGCCATCGCTGACAGTAAAGGCGTTTTTGAGGGACTGGTGTGTATTTGGGAATATATCCAAACCCTCAAAAAAAATGTCTATCAACTCTCCTACACGCATATTTTACAAACGTATTACACAATATTTTATTCCAAACGCTGCAAAGGTCACAGGCAAGATCAGTTGAGTTATTTGGACCAAGAATGGTTTAGGGGTTGAATACTGTTGGATTATGACATAACAACACAAAATAAGAACTGTTTTTTTTTCTGTTTTTTTTTCTTGACCACAGGGTCCCCATTACCTGGAGACAGTGTACTCGACCACACGGAGAATGTGGTCGTGCGGTCCGCTGGCCCAGCGTTCCTGGTTGGTGGTGTAGGAGACGTAGAGCTTGCCGTTCTTCTTGTAATTGGGGTGGAATGCCAGGCTTAGCAGGCCTCTTTCATCACCGCCCTGCAGTCAGATGAGAAGCACAAAGGATCCAAGAGTTAATTATGTTCCCTTTCGCCTCTCTGCTGTGTCCCAGCTAGAGTCAAAGCCAATCCCCCTGCCCCCCCCACACACACACACATCACACACACTTAAAGCCAATTGCCCCCCACCTTGTCTCTTTCTTGCCACTACTTTCTCTCTCTTTTCTTCTCCCCTTCTTCTAATTCTCTCACATTCCCTTTCTCACTTGTCCTTTATTCTCTCCATCCCGCTTGCTAGCTCTCTTGCCATCGAGGTCTCTATAGATACCCTGTCACACTGAGACCTCCACCCACCCCCCCACCTCCACCCTGCCTGACCACTGCATTACACACCATTATAAAACATTTGACTCTGGGCAGTGCCCCACCCTCCATCCCCCCATCCCGTGTCTTTCCATCCTGGTTGTGTGTGCCCGTCCCAAAGGTTGGAGGGAATGGGGGGCGGCGGTGGTGGAGGTGGGTGGGGGGGTGCGACGCCCCGAGCCCTCCCGGCGGCCTCCATTGTGCGGTGATTTGTGTGTGTAATCTTTGGGGGATATCCGTGAATGCTGCGCTGAGTGGCTGAAAGAATTTATTAGCTCACTCGCAGTTCATAGAGAGCACAAAAGTGCAGGGTCCTTCATTGCCTTCTTTCTCCACCTTCACCCCCCAACCCCCACTCCCCCAAATCTAAGCTAAATTCTAGAGAGAGAGAGAGAGAGAGAGAGAGACAGAGAGGGGGGAGAAGAAAGAGAAGGAAAACCTAAACAAGGAAGGGGCTGCCAACTCCCACTGTCTTGGCAACATGTTTAGAAAACATCTAAATTGCTTGTGTAATACGTAAACCTTTGTCTCACCCCGGAGGCTACCACATCTGTTGTCACTACCATGGTGGTCCTCCCATCATAGTTAGTTGTAATAAGCAGCTATAGCGTTTCAGTCCCTGAGGCAAGTCGGTCAGGTCGGCCCTTTTTTTGTGTGTGTGCCTCCCTCTATCCCCTTCTGAACAAAGGAATGGACAGAACGCCAGGCTTGGGTGTTAAGAATGTTTCAAATGTGATTCAGACATTTTTGGGGCTTTTTGGTTTTCATCCCAAAACAGCATGACAGCTCTCTAAAATTCAAGAATGAAGACAATAAGGGGATGGGGGCGGGGGTCCCCAGTTCTCCTGCTGCCCCCCTAGAAAGGTCGGACCTGGTGGCATCAGGTCTGGGACGCGCAGGGCAGTATCAGCCGTTTGGTATTCGCTCTCAAAATATTTAACAAGGAATTCGGCAAAGAGAGGAGCAGGAGGTGGTCTGTGTTTTGGACGTCGGTGGAAGAAGGCTTTAGAGAGAGGTGTAGTCCGTGTCACCAGGCCAAGGAACACACATCATAAATTGGTTCAAGTGCGTTGGATCCCCCAGTTGTGTTTGGACTGCACTGGGCCAGGCCCAGGCCAAACACAGCGGTGACATAGTCCACATGGTCACGTCAGCGGCATGACTGCACACATTGGAATGTGATGAAAATGTCCACCTACGCCAATAGAGACACAAGTTTGGAGACGGGGTGCTCCCATCGATCCAAGAATGAGGCGAGAAGTTGTGAAAGGTGACAAATAAATCTCAGCTCCAAAAACAACAGTTCCTCTCCGCAAGAATTTATGATCCCTACTAAATGTCAGATCAATGTGGTCCAATAAAAGGTGGTGGGCTGGGATGCATAAAGCAAGCTGCAGGTCGATGCTGGTAATACAAGATTCCCTTCACGAGGGGACGTGTAAGAAAAAGTATTGTTTGGCTTTTTTCAGAGGGGGGCCTTCCCGATCCACCTCAAAAATACTTGACCCACATGTCAAATCTGGAAGTTCAGTGACCCGGATCCCAAAAATAAATACAGTGAGCGGGAGCAGGTCCGAGAGCGGAATTCCTGAGCAGCCGTAGCTGTGATCTGAAGCCAGGGAGACCACCATGAGACGGCCGAGGTCTCTCAGACTGAAATGTTAGTTCCTGAGTTAATCAGCAGCTACTGCAGAAGCAGGCCCACAGTATCACCAGGCCATGGAAAACACAACTCTCCACTGGAGCTTCTCTCCCACCAGGGCCAATGTGGAAACTTTGATCAGGACGAAACACTAACCTGGGCTTGATATACTGTATGCACTGCTGCCAGAGTTAGAGGTGTGGAGAGACTGTTGGCAACCTTCTCCAATTGGTAGTTATTATGTGGAGTTACAGTGTAACCAGAACATTGGCTCCATCATTGACATAAAACACTAGGGGAGTTGTTTTGGGTAGGTTTTACTGTGTGTGGGGTCGAGGACTTCTACATCCAGACATCCTCTGTTCTGACATCCCCCTTTCACCCCCACCCCTAAACACACACACAGACACACTCCCCTCTCCCCCTAAAGTGAGCGGTCATAAGAGAACACTGCTGTCTCGTTGCTGGGGACAATGCACCCGATGATGTCATTGTGTTCCCTCCCTTCACAACAGTCAGCCTCCACAAAACACGTTGCCATGTCAACCTGCAACTAGTCATTATCATTATTCTTCAACAGTCCATTAGAGGGTTTGAGACTTATAAAAAAAAAAAATTGTACTTCCCCAAACACCTGCTTGAACTTTTATTTCTCAATGTTGGTTCAGGATATTTCTCAGCCACATTCCACAGAAGGTTGGCAAAGCAAGGTGGGGTGAGGTAGAAGAGGGTTGTGTAAGCAAATCCCAGTTGAGTTCCACAGACCTGGAAACCACTCCACTTATAGTGGAAAAGAGCTGAGGTGATTGCACAGGAGAAACTTCTATCCAGGCCCTTGACGCCTAGCTGGGCTGACGAATTGTTGCCCGGCAACTCTTGATCTTCACTAACTCGGACCGTCCGCCAGGAAAACAATGCCCTCCAACCTCCTTTCCTCAAAGGCAAATGTTCACAGTCACCCCCCCCCCCCCACCCCCCCCGGACAGCCCCATCTTCCATCTCCTCCCCAGTTCTCTGGCACAATAAAACCAGAGAGCCAGTTCAATGTGTCCACTCCACCTGTTAACACTCGTTAATCTTACGACAGGACTGTAGCTGTAGGCTGAAGGCTGAAGGCCTAGAAACGAAACCTAGAAATCTTGGAAAACACATGTACACCTTTCAAAAGGGGTGTACATGTTGGTGCTAACACATGATGTTCATATTGGATGATTGACATGACCTGAAATGTCCACATAATTTCCCTAGCACTACCGTACGGCCAGGCAGGCTATAACATGAATGGGATAATAGTGACAATAGTGACATGAACACGACTTGGGGCCTGTGGCTCTCGTTCACCAGTGTGACAGCACAGAGGAGGGCTCTCGTTTCTCATGGACAGGGTACTTACGTTGGGGAGAGCCACGTTTGCGTTCCCCGGGCTGGGGGAGTCTGACAGCTGTGTGTGAGAAGCGGGATGTAGAGAATAACACGTGGGGAGCGATTCGTTTTTTTTTTGTTGAAATATTTCATTACGGGCCTCTTGCTCCCTGTCAGACAGGCTAATACACTTCAATGGGGTGTTAACCCACACGGTTATCGGACTGGCACATGAAAACCAATTTCGCTATCACTGCTGGAACCTGGGTGCGTTTTTGGAACACAAGGCTGATCGGTCACTGTTTATTGAATCAAAGATGCCATTTGATGTGTTTTTTAGGATAGACGTATAGCCAGTGCTAAATACAGCAAGGTTTATGGGAGTTTCTACATGTGGGAATGTATGTGGGGATTTTGCTGTGTAGCATCTGGAAGCGGGTTCCTTGGAGAGAAACAACAGCCACAACAAGTGAACTGTGGAAGATTGCTTTGTAGCCAAACGTCGCTATTAGATACTGGGGCTCAGCTGAAACATACTAAATAGCCTGGCACAGCTGGCACAGTCATAAAACCAGTCATAAAATAAATTCTTCTTGTGTGTGGCATCTTTATTAGGATGTACCGCTTTGAAGCAGCTAATCCAACGCCTGGCCTGTGACAACAGCAAATTATCAAGAGGCTGGGCTCCCAATGAGCCATAGCCATTTAGCTGTGACATCTGAAAGGCCCTGATCCAATGTGATTGGGGACTAAAATCATTGCAGTTGAAGGATGAAGGAAGGATATCAGAATATGTCACTAAGGCAACAGAGGGCAAGACAGACCGACCTCTGTGAGTAGGTGTGTACTGTAAATTAGGAGGCTCTATAGAGGGAAGAGAATGCCAGTAAGAGTTTTGTACTCTTTCTTAAACAAACCCCTGAAAGGACAGGAAGATATATGTGTGTGTGTGTGTGTGTGTGGCGGAGGAGAGCAGAGATTGAGTTTCAGGAGAACACCCACGGCGATGCAGAGACTCCACGGCAGCGCAGCTTTGTTTCCGAGCGAATCGGCTTAATTGTCACTGGGGGGATCGCAGGACGAGGGTGAGCGAGAGAATTGGGGGGGGGGGGGGGGGCTGTGGTGATTCCAGGACAGGGCAAACACAGTACATTGCAATCAAAGCACATGCAGGGGGGGGTGTGAGGGACAGCGACAAACATGTTATCTACTCCTCATACCCCCCCATCCCACTCCACGATTCCCGAGAGACTCCTGGGTTCTCTATCCCTCCATCTGTGTAGATTGAGCCACGTCCTGTTGATGCAGCGGAGTAAACATCTTAGCCCTCCCCTGGTGCTGACACCCCGACCTAGGGGCGGGCCTGAGCCACCTCCAATTACTCTAATGATTGTTTTATCCGCAACCAGTTAGGTTTAATGATGATAAGACGCAGGCTGGAAGGTTGGTCCCGGTGGACCTGTTTGTTTGCATGTCCAGCCATTGGGCTGTGCTTAGCACTTCAGAGACTCTGGTTCTTCTTTTTCCTGCAGGTTAGCGCGGAAGGCCTGCGTGATAGATAAACTGTGTGCTGTGGTGGCGTGTGCCCCACCATCATACCAACTCAAGCTCATCACTCTGGTTAACATCTGATGCTATCTATCAATAAGCTTTTCTTTGTACCCGTTGTTGTGGTCGCTGGTAAATATCCGACAAAGTGTCTGAGATCGAAATACTGAAAAATGTTGGGTCAAAGTGGCAGGAAGCAGATGAGATATCCAAGAGAAGAAGAAGAAGAAAAAAAAAAATCACATTTCACGCCGGATTAAAAAACGATATCTGAAAGCTTCCAAATCCTTCACAGCTACGAGGATGGTGTTTCCACAACTGGCGCAATACAAGACAACGCTGCATGCCTCTGTAGTACATCTGGCTGGAAACCATGCCCGCACCGCACAGCCCTCCAACGCTCAATACACACATCCAAGGCTTCCACAAAGAAAAAGAAAATTGAGAACGATTTCTACCCGGAGACCATGCCAACACAAAGCCTACTGCTAGAACGGCTGGTGGTGATTGCATTTCTTTCAAATTCACTTGTGGGTGTGCTTCCCTCGTCCTCCTTCCCTCTGAGAGTATGCCAAAACAAACGGCTGTAGAACATTATCTTTCAGGCGGAGGCTGGCCCTGGCCCTGACCACCCCAGGTCTCCTCTACAACTCTTATCCCGCTCTCTGGAAGTCTGACTTCCATACTGGTGGGAGGTCGGACTGACAGTCAGAGGGAGAGATTGAGCGAGCGAACGTTGAGAAAAAAGGCGATAATTCCCCTCTGAAGTGCAGACATGTCCTGGCTTCCTGTCTCAAGGAAACCACAAAGTAGCATGGCGAGTGCTCTCTCTCCCTCTCTTTCACTCTCTTTCTCTTTCTCTGTGCCTTTGACTCAAACCCCTTGCTATTAGAGAGAGAAAGGCCTAGACAGCGGAGAGATGTTTTCTTTAGCAATGGCAGAAAGACAGGGGCTGTGAGGGGAGAGACCAAAAACTGTCTTCTAGCTCCGTGTGAGACGCTGGGGTAATACGTGAGCAGAGAAAGTTTATCCTTTTCTTTTAGTTTTCCCCTTATGGGATATTTAGTGCTCGTATAGAAACAATGTGTAAGGCATTATGTAGGCAAATTAGGGAGCTATTACAACATCTTGTATAAATTAGCAGCAAATTAGCAGGGGGCATAATGTGTACCCTCACTTAACAAGAGGATAATAATGTGTAAGTTAGCCATGTGAGCAATTAATAAATGGCTGTTAGTTTGGTTAATTGCTAAATTGGGTGTTACAATGGTGAGTGAACTGGTTTTAAAAGCGATTTCGGTCCATGAGGCCCAAACGTTCCACCGCATGGAGCTGCTAAAGGAGCCCTCCAGTGGACACAATGACGTCAACGGCACTCTGAGGTGTTAACAATTCTTCTGGTGTGGTAAAATAAGAATGTCTCGATTTCTCCCTCGTCTCCAGCTAGTCTGGAAAGTGCCTACTTCAACTTTAACTGTCAACAACAGTAGGTAACAATATCATAACAATGTTTTCTCAACGCCAACCACAGTCCACCCTAATGCTCGCATAGGCTAAAAACTTTTTAGGTATGTCTGAGGAGGATAGTCACTCCCCCCTATCAATTTTAGTTTTTAATTCCCTGCAGTAACCTTCCCTTCTCTCCCCCTTTCACCCCCTTTTCCTTTTCCCTCCCGCCTTCTACAACGCCTCTCCTCCTCACCTTCAGGCCGCTCTGCACCACCTTGTGGATGTCCAGGAAGGGCTCCTTTAGCAGCTCCATGCGGTGGGTGAGCACGCGTACGAAGCCCTCCCGCTCCAGCACGAAGAGGCGCTGGGAGCCGTCCCCACAGTGGACCACGCCCACAGGCTGCCGCAGCCCGCTCAGCACCTCCTCAGCGCAGTAGCAGTTGTGCTTGTGCTTCTTGGGCGACCGGAGACTGTGGTGGTGGTGGTGGGGAGAGGGGAGGACAAAAGGTCAGGGGGTAAACAAGTGAGATAATCCTGTTAAGAGAGAGGGGGGGGGGGAGCAGAGTGGAAGGAGTGATGAGAGAGAGAGAGAGAGAGAGAGAGAGAGAGAGAGAGAGAGAGAGAGAGAGAGAGAGAGAGAGAAGATGCGGAGGTACAGAGAAATAGCAAAGTATACATTTTGTTGATTTGTGGGAGGTAGGATATAAAAAATCTTCACACAGTATCATTGGCTTCCAGTCAGTTGCAGTGGATAATGTGCATTGGGGACACATAGTATGCTACCGACTCTTCAGGGGTTTTCAAGCTGTGAAACAACCGCTGCTCTAACCACAGTTGATATGTGATGTGGGAGGGGAACAGCACAGATCATTTTACCACACAGCTAGCTAACAACGCAACATTGCAAAATCAGCAGGTGGTTTTTGTTTGTAGTTTTTTGACGCTGAGCAATATCTGATGGGTGGATGCTGACTATTGGGAGAGGGAGGGAAGGACAGGGGAGTCAGTTATCTATCTTTCTCAAGTTTGCAGTCTGGGACTTCAGTATGATGTCACTGCGACAGGGCTGGTTTTTGACGTGCCGGCCAGTTGTGTTGTCTCTCTCTCTTCTCTCCCTCTCTCTTCTCCCTCACTCTCTCTCCTTGGCCACCCTTGTTTAGAGTGTGAGGTCTCATGATGTCAGCAGACAGGCGGTTTTCAACCTGTAAAAAAATACATCTGCGACTGGATTTAATTGGAAAATCCTCTCTCCTCATAGACAGGGTGACTTGGACTTCTCAGAATGAGGGATGAGGAGGATGACAAAAAAAGGAGGAGAGGGGAGGAGGAGGAGGGCAGGAGTGCATCTTTGGAGCATAGTCCGTAGTCATCGTCCTCTTCTCTCTTTTCCAGAGTCCCTCTAGAAGCTCTCAGGACTGCCAAAAGGAACGATGTATCTCTCCTCAACCTCAATCGGAGGCAACTGGGGCTTTGTCATTAGAGAAGACCGAGGGACCGATCAAACAGGAACGCACCATTTAAGCCTCAGCTCACTGCTGCGTTTATGTGGACCCTCAAGGACAGAGCAGGCTGGAGGTCAATCACAAAGGTACTTTGGGGAGGGTTTTTTTATGCCCTTTGAGAAAATATTGTTGCTAACTTGGTGGCCTCTTGTCAGTAAAGTGACAGTATCGCCCCACACGCCGTTTTTTTGTTTTTTGTTTTTTGGGTGGTGGTGGTGGTGGTGGGGATTTGGCATGCCATACCAAAGCTTTCACCTAGTCTCGGGGGCTTCCCTCAAAAGGGTTAAAGGTCAAAGGTGCCTATGGTGGGCAGGGAGAGGGGTAGGGTGTATGGAGGGAGTGGGGTAGGGTGGAGGGTGGGGTGGAGGGAGGGAGTGGGGTTGCCAGTGACGCAGGCTAAGCAATTTCATTGTGCGTCCAAAGCTGGGGTGAATTTACCCTGAACAAACACCAAACAAAAAACAGCTTTAGGATCAGAAAAGCAGTTTGGAGTGGCGGGGGCATTCCGGAACACGTGGTTGGAGCCGCATCAGTGACCTCCCCCTTAACAGCAAATTGGGACAAGGCTGTCAGACTGGTGGCCAGTCAGAACTATATCTGGTTTTGTGTGATGAGTAAGAGTGACAAATTGCAACACTGTGGTCAGCAAGAGATTACCTTGAACAGCCTTATGTGAGGAATATTATGGGAACACTTGATATATTTAAAATAGATGGCACAATTGAACAAAACCTCAGATTTATGGGAGACAAACTAACCTATTGTCTTCTAGCTTCTCATCTCCCAAGTAGTTGGAGTCTTGGCCCCTCGGTTGCTTTCGCTGAAAGTCTGGGAAGCACAAGCTGCCGTCCCTCCTCCCATAGTACTGGCAGAACTCATCCGCATCAGCTTGGAATAGCTCTGAAACACACACACAGACACACACACACACACACACACAGACACACACACAGACACCCACACAGACACACAGATAAACAGACAGACGTTAGACAGAGATAGACACCTAACTGACAACATACCAGCTATAATTATTAACTATAGCAACAGCTGTGTGTGTGTGTGCCCGTGTGCGAGTGTAAGTGTGTGTAATGTGTTAGGGTTGAAGAGTATGAGTTTGGCTAGACGAACCAAAGCCTGGCTAGACAAGCAGAGAAAAGTTGAGCGAGTTAACAGAACACTGTCTTCAGACAGGTAATGGTGTTTGCTTCTCCAACTATGGAGCAAAGCTTACTTTCTCTGGCAAATAAAGAGATTCTGATTCCGCTGTCCATGTTTCTTCAAGACACCTACAAAAGCCCAAGGCACAGCAATGGGATGATGATTACATGTAATGTAAGCTATGATCGAACTAATCATTGAATTAATCAAAGGACTGTCTGTTATTCTATTTGGTTCAATGACACCGAGGAGTGAAGCAAAAAATGAAGAAATGGATGGTGGGAGCACGGCACGATGTTATCGAATGATTCTGCGGCATATGGGCGCAGCATGTGTAACGTGAGAGGCCTTTAATACAAAGTCTGCCTGTTTAATGAACGGCCTAGTCTTCCAAACACACATACAACCACTTCAAATTTTAAACTGATAAATATTCCACTCAAATCCAAATAAAGAAATGATGTTCTCCAATGCTGATGGATGGCATTCGGCAGTATTGGTTTGGAGTTTCAAAGCAAAAATGCCATTGCTGTTTCACCCCCAGACCTTTATTTCTTTTGGACCCACCAGCTGATTTAACGCTGTTCCAATGTCGTGCGAACAAAGTGATCTAGGAAAACATTGCAATCAGACACAGGCGCCTCACCCACCTCCAGGGTCCAGGTAGTCACTCACAACATTATTACAAGTTTCAATACCCCCCCCCCCCCCCCCCCCCCCCACCACACACACACACAGACGGCAGAAGAAACTTGGTAAATCCAGGAGCCCCTACGCGACCTAAAAACAACCTTGCCAGTTAAATTTTTCCCGGGCCAGTCCCTCTGACGATGAGAGGAGAGCAAACATGCCAGGGATAAAAACACAAACAGGACTCCCTCTCTTCTTCCTTTCATCTCCTCCCCCACTCCGGGCTTCCCCCCCACACACCGACCACAGGGCCTGACCAAACCATAACTGGAGGTGATAGGATATCCTCCCAAACATCTAAACACAACACAGAGATCAAACACACACTCCAAACAGACACACAAACACACCGGGAGAACTCCCAGGCAATGCCACCCACCTACATGTGTTCAAGTTATCTTAATCATGCTGGTCAGGGGACCTCAGGTGCAGGGAAAGAAGGGGAGAGGGAGGGAAAGAGGAAAGGAGAGAGCGAGGGTGAGAGGGAGGGAGGGAGGGAGGGAGGGAGGGAGGGAGGGGGAGAGAGAGAGAGAGAGAGAGAGAGAGAGAGGGAGGGAGGGAGGGTGGGAGGGAGAGAGGGAGGGGGAGAGAGAGAGAGAGAGAGAGAGAGAGAGAGAGAGAGAGAGAGAGAGAGAGAGAGAGGAGGGAGGGAGGGAGAGGAGAGAGAGAGAGAGAGAGAGAGAGAGAGAGAGAGAGAGAGAGAGAGAGAGAGGGAGGGAGGGAGGGAGGGAGGGAGGGAGGGAGGGAGGGAGGGAGGAGGGAGGGAGGGAGGGAGGGAGGGAGGGAGGGAGGGAGGAAGGGAAGGGAAGGGAAAGGAAGGGAAAGGAGAGGGTGAAGGGCCTGGATGTTAAAAGTGAGAGTCAAGCCAGTAAATGTCTTTATGGAGAAATGACGAGTTAAGTACATGGCCTAATCTGGAGCAGGGGGAGGATTTCACTGGAGCAGGAGGACATTTTAGGATGCTGTAAATGCTACCGTTTCACTTAAATACTGTTAGTCAGCTGTCTGAAACATGCTTATCTCCATGTTCCAGCAAACAAGTACAGAGCAAGAGCTTGAATTTTGTCAGGAGAATTATTGTTTCTCTTGATGCAAATATAAGTGTTACTGAATATAAAATGTGGGTACTTTAGTATGTCACCATAATTGTCCAGGACCACTTATAATGGCCACAAACATAAACCATCTGTTGTTAAAAATGACAAGCTGTTCAAGCTCTTTAACCCAAAAGAAATGAAAAAAGAATTCCACAGGTGAAAACATTGCTGTATTTAGAATTATATGTACTTAGAGGTCTGTCCAATTTAGGCAATTTATGTTGAAATGAATCCCTAAACATATGGCAGGGAGCAGCATAGCCTCCTCAACAAGGCCCAGTTTTATTGTACTGGTCCTCAAAAAAAACTGTAGAGGGAGAAAGAGAGAAAACCTTCATCCACATCCCTGCTCCCCAGCGCTAAAGTTATACATCCATCTGGTTATCTTCCAAGACAACCTGGGTGGCCACCCAAAGTACTTGACATCTTGATGCACTTCAGCAGTTTTACATATACACAACCTTTGTAGAAAAATAAATGTGTCATTCGTCACCACATATGCTGATCTGCGAAGGGGAGGGAGGAGTGAGGCTGGGGAGGGAGGAGTGAGGCTGGGGAGGGAGGAGTGAGGCTGGGGAGGGAGGAGTGAGGCTGGGGAGGGAGGAGTGAGGCTGGGGAGGGAGGAGGAATAACTCCCCCTCTGGCTCCGGTTCGCCGTCTCGAGCCCCCTGTTGATCTCCCCCCGTCACTGCGTCTTGTCCACTAACTGGCTAGTAATGTAACCCCTCAATCCCTCTGTCTCCCCCTCCCTTTATATATATTTTGCTCCACCAGCCTTCCCTTCCTATGAGCACTTATGTGTCAAACAGCAAACCCTTGTTGATTGTATGTTTGTGTGTGTGTGTGCGAGTGGGAGTAAGGGTCGCGTGCTGTGCGGGTGGGTGGCTCGCAGCACTGTGTTTGAATGTTTGAAACACTGTTGTCTGTTTGCAAATTTAGGGCAGATCTAATCTGTTGTGGCGATGTAGATAGGAAGAAGACTTGGCAAGAGGACGAGAAGACTTCAGAAGCCAGAAAAAGAAGAGTGTTTGATCACTGAGAACGTGCAGGTAACAGGCAAAAGCAGAGCTTCAGAGGAGCCAACAAAAGCTTAAAGGAACGGCAGCGGTGCTCCTAGCTCCGCACTGTACCATCATATTCAGTAGGAAACGTGTCAATTCAAATCATTAGCACGTGTGTGTGTGTGTGTGTGTGGTTGAGGGGGGGGGGGGGGGGGATTTGAGGCCAGCAAGGCAGCACTCTGATTGTGTTTACGTTCCATCGAATTAACCACCAAGGAAAACAAACTGATGATGTTGAGTGGCCTTTTTTAAATGTATTTTTTTATAAACAAGGACATGGTCTGTGTCTGCTTTGGACCTGCTTACGCGTTCGTTTTAGTGGTGCTGGGGAGAGGTGAGGCAAGGCACGGAGAGGTGTCGGTGGGGGGGGGGGGGGCTGTGTTAGGGGGTGAGGGGTGTTAATGTCTAGACTAGAGCCAGCATGCTTACACATCCCCCACACAGTGCAGGGAGGGAGACAGGCAGACTGGGCTGGGCAGCATTGGGGGGGCTGGGGGGGGGGGGGGGGGCTGACATCAGCGTTCATGGAGCTTGCCAAATATGGACCCAGGGAAGAAACAGGTCATAAAATTATTCATTTAGCAACAGCTCTCTGGCAGATTATGTGTGTATGTGAGGGGTGTGTATGTGTAGGAGTGTCTGAGAGTGCGTATGTCTAAATATCAGATTGACGCGTAGTTATTCCAGGATTCTCATAATAGGGCCTAACCATCTGTTAAGGGCACATCTCAAAGGAGAGTCTCTGTGTGAACGAGAAAAACCAAAACAATAACCCACATTCAGAATCTAGAAAAAGCCACAATAATTTACAAATCCATTTAACTCGAAGCCCAGGAGAAATAAATCCCCTCCACCTGGTGCTGTTAAACAGCTCGGTGGGTTTAGCCTACTGCCCAAACTGTTAAAAAAAGAGCACAACAATTGTTGCTCCCTTGAGTGCCCAAGTGAGCAGACTAATTGTCAAAGTGCTGGTGGGTAGGCCACACTGTCTGCCAGTGTGTGTGGGTAGCAGACCTTTTAACCCACGTGTGGGGGTAAGTGAAGCATCCAGACTGACTCATGGGAGGGCTGGGATCAGGTGAGGTAAGGCAGGATGAATAAATATTCGGATATTCCTCCTGACATGTCCGTTTGTTGTGCAAGTGAAAAACCTGCAAGTTTGGTTGGGAGTCAGGAGTTGGGAATTGTTTGATCTTTAGTGGGAGTTGACGGCCTGGTTACCTGGTATGTGTCCCCGGCAGGTATAGTAGAACTTGCGGCAGTAGTCCTGGCACAGACGTGGGAGGTCAGGCTCCCTAAGGGCAGTCTTTTCCGATTCAGGTGTGTGGAACAGCATCTGGGCGTCGGGTGAGCAGCGTGCACACTTGATCTCCTCCAGGAGCCGGCCACAGTCTGTATTATTGGTAGAGAAGATCTGTGGACCACACGCAACGAGGATCAATGGCTGATTAAAATTCTGGGGTGTTCTGACCTTTGACCCAACATACAAGAAAAATTATTCACACAGCTTTAAATTAGTGGACATGTTGTTGATAGTGTACCATTATCATAAGAAACTATAGCGCAATCTATAACACATCTTAAATGCTCCAAGGTTTAGATTCAGTTCGATTTATCTCACAACAGAAACTGCACCAAAATGAGTGTTGATTACCTTTTAATGTCACTTTTATAACAGTACACTCAAAGGAACACCCTGGTCTTTTTGAAAAAACAAACTCACTCAAGGCTTGTGTACCTAAGCGTACAAACAGTTAAGTTCAAATTACATTTCACATGACAGACAGACTCGGGGGGTCCTGAAATGGATGAAGCCGAATTAGGAGGGTTGAAGTGTTACTTAGGGTCACTAAACAAAAGTAAACAAAAGATTAAGCCCCGAAAAATTAGCAGGATTATTTACGCAACAAATTAGATGTAATAAAACACAATGTAATCTATGCTGTTTCCAGGCATGTGCTTGGATAGGCCAGCAGGCTGGTAGTGCTTTACTCTGTGTGAGGTCTGAGTATAAACATCAATTTAGAGATAGACAGGCACATCATTCCCGCACTGGTATCAACAAATTAGCAGTCTGTCTAAGTCAATTAGAACTGCAGACATGGGCTCAACATATGGACACCTCCCTCCCTCTTATTGAATCCAAAAACTACACTGGAGCACGACTCAGCCCTCTGCCCAACCTGTTAGAGGCTGTTTAGTGAACACACACACAGCTTACTGTACAGTACATCCAGCAGAACCCATCCAAAGATGGACTACACACTGTTTTCTCTACCGTCCTTTCTGCTGTCAAGACACATGCTACACAAACCCAGGACACTTCAGAGTTGGAGCGTATTTGTGGTGGCCTATTTTCCCACCGAGTATTGACATTTCAGCCTAAGCAAACAAGCAGGCAGGCAAGTGTCAGGTTAGCTCATTCCTGGAGGCGCGTTTTGAGTGGTGTGGCGTCCCCCGCCCCCCCACCATCTCATGCTGTGTAGAGATGAGGGCATGCCTGCCCTCCTGCTCTAAATTGCCCATTGATTCTGTGTGCCATGGGCTGGCAGAGGGTCCGTGGAGAGGAGTATTTGTGTGCTTTCAGCCATGCCCTGTGCCCATATGTTGCTGGGATGGGCTCCAATGTTGCCATCACCCAAACCAGAACAAGAGGACCTTTGTTTGTTGTGTTTTGCTAAATTTCACCCAGTTGTTCCTCAAAAGTGAACGTTCTAACAAGGCTGAGATTAGTTTAAAAAAGTGAACTAGAAGAGCATGGAAGACAATTTGCCCTAATCATTCACATCCACTAGCGTGACTTTCATACTGTAAGCTGCATAGGGTACACGCATATTTTGTTTTTATTACATTCATAGAGAATTATAGGCAGAGTTTAACAAGCTAATGTGTATATAGGCTTTTGACAGCAAGCAGCTGTTACAGGATTTTTCTTTTCTTTGATTGGATCCTCACAATGGCTTTTGTTAGTTAAATTGCTGGAACAAATATATCAATGCACAAAGACACACTTGAAAACAATCACTTGTCATTCAATCACTGACAATGTGGGGCTGAGAAGACCTCATAAGGTCCCACCATCAGAAATCACAGGGGAGGAAGAGAGATAGAGAGAGAGAGACAAAAGTGTAACCATTCAGTCTTAATACATGCTCACTGCAATGGCTTAAGAAAGCCACCACACATTCAGCCTTCTTGGCTGCTGGAGAAAAGGAGCTCTGGTGAAGGCAACACTAAGACTGGTGTTAAAAAAGCTTTAACAAAACACTTGTCCACTGGGAATAGGTGTAAGTTAGTGAAGGAAGGAAGGGGGGGCACCAGTGGGGTGGGCGCAGGACAAATACCCTCTCAAAGGCATTAACACTTGGACAGGGTTGAGGACTCGGAGAGACTGATGTTCTCCAGCTTCACCCATTAGTGAAACTAACAAACACAATGGTGTTGTTATTCTTTAGCCATAAGCAAAAACGACTCCGTGTGTGGGCAGTGTAATGGGGAGGAGAAGTCGAGTCCTTTTTGTTCCATTCAGTTTTTCCTTCTTATTTGCATGACTTGAGCAAATTAAATGATGCAATATGGCTTTTTGTCACCAGACAAAGTGAGATACCACCCAGCGACATGTTTGCGGTTTACATAATAGGCATTTTTACTGTACTGTAAACTCAGTCTCATGAAATTAACAAATAAAAATCGAAATTAACCGTTTGCATTTTAAGTACATTTCATCACAAATATCCCGACATCAAAAATAAACATGATGATAAAATGATGATATAAGATGTCAAAAATGATATCTAGCGAATACATCTAGTTAATCTAAAACATCTAATCACTCAATGTTGGTCGACTTCCAGTGCTGCTGACTCACTTGGACAGCGCTCGTGCTGATATTTTGTTGCGAGAGTAAACGTAAAATGTTACGAGGGTTGATAACCATGGTAACAGAAGCGCGTTGGACACGCTCGAGCCAAAAACAGCTCCTACTAGCAAGCGATAATCGAAAATAGTCTCATTTATGGACCGAATACTGTTGAAGGCTTTCTTACAAACACTATGTCACCATTTATTTTATTCAAATAATATGAAGTTAACATTTAACTGACCAAGAAACTTACAAAAAACTGCGAAGAAGTACGAGTGAGGAGTGTGTCGTACTCGTAAGTGGTAGCTAGCATTTTCCACCATCCCCCATCATGATGTATCTTGTAAATTCAGCTGTCAACACCGCGGCGGAAGAACAATAACGCTGTAAATACGTTCCCTGAGGCGTTTGGCAGTAAAGACAGCACTTACAATGAAAGAATGCAACATGCAGAACATACCCTGGCGTCGCGCCGGTGGAGGATCTGATAGGCAGCTCGCCTGGTGGGACAGCAGGACCCACGAGGGTACAACCTGTGACAAACTTCTCCGCTGCTACTGCCGCTGTCCAGTGACAGTTTTCTTTCCCTTTTCTTCAGTCGCTTAGGCATGCTTCCATCATAACATCTCCGTCTTCTTGGGCTAATTTCTCCCTTCTCGCCGAATTTTGCTTCTCCACATTCCCACACATTGACCGCTATAGCCAACATCAGCACAATTTTCAAATGCTTCATATTAAACGTAATGTTCCAAACAAAACGAATTTGGACCACTGACCAAGAAATGCAGTAATCCTGCCACTAAAGAGATTATATATTCAAAATCTCTACAGGTGTTGGCAACTTGTACTTATATAATGTCTGTGCATCAACACTATTTGTAAATAAAAACAGTAACACATAAATTAATGGAAGTGCTGATTATAATGGCAGTACAAAAAATATTTTTAAAACCATCATCTAGTATACAAACCAAAAACAAACAAACACTGAATTGCTATGAGCAGAGTTAGTGTCGTTCCCTCTGTAGTAAATTCCGTATTAGCGCAGTGGTTGGTGCATTTGGTCAAAAAAGTAAGCACAAAGTTGTCTCCCTAGATCCTCAAAGCGCTCACATGTTTCTCCTTGCTCTTTCCTCCTTCTTTTTAACCAGCGCGCGAGAAGACGAGCAAGCGCAGTGACGTATGACAGCAACGGGTGCGCGCACTTGGCCCCAGTCTTGTATGCATCGGGGGGAAAATTGCCTCTCGGAACAGGACGGTGTCGTCATAGCGAAGAACTGAAGAGGTGCGATTTATCAGAGTGAGAGATGATATGTTGAGATGTACAATGATTCTTACAAGGAATGCAAGGAGCAAGTTGTAAACGATTATTCATGGCAAGTATGTGTCAAGGGTAGTTGGGAAAGAACCCCAAACCATTCAAAAATGACAATTGCTCTAAAATTGTCACATTTCTTTGAATAATGAAGAAAAAAAATTGTGTCTCCGAACTTCAAAGCTTAAAATATTACAAATGTTATGAGTCAATGATAACAGTATTATCCCATTCACTTCTTTCATTGAATGGATGGAAGAAGACTGTATTGTATAATATTGACATATATTCCCATATAGATAAACAATATTTATTTGTCACTAATATCATAGGCATAGGACCTGATCTGAAAAATGAAAACCCAGTGCATTCCCACGCAAAGCACACACTTTTCAAACTTGTATTCAAGGTATTCCTCTTCCTTTGAGGGCTTCTGATAAGACCGAGCCAAATGCGGGACAAACCCTCTTTCATTCCCTCTTCAGAGAGATTACATGATAACAATCCAAAAGGGAATGTCCAACTGTGGCAATTAAAGAAGAAAAAAAAAAAAAGATTTACTGGCTTATTTTGGATTCGCAAAGAGAATCGCAAAATCAGTAACATTGACCGCACCTGTTCTTCCTTGGGGGTCCCCGGCACTGACCAGAGCCCCAGCTTGGCTTATCGACCAAAATCTGGAGTAGTACAAATCCAGCAGGGCCTGATTTGACTGTGGGCAATCATGGAAATGACTCTCTCTTCGAATCTTAGCAGCACAGGCAGCAACAACAGACCCTGCCATGGTCTGACCTTACGAATTACCCCCCGCCCCCCTCCCTCTACTGCATTCTGAATCTGTCCTCGCATTCCTTGCGTTACCCCACTAGAGACATTTTTGGGCCAAGTATAGACAAGCTACTCTACAGTAAATGGGGTGAGATTCCCAAAGCTTTTAAGCGCTACCAGATCTTAAGTACATCCCGGGCTAAGGAGGTAACAATGATCTCAGCTCCTAGAAGCTTTTGGGAAACCGAACCCCCCCACCCCCACCCCACTTCCACCAGAACATACTGTAGCAAGAAAGAGAAAGCGTCATGAAACCTGGACTTCAGCGTATTCAGAAGACTTCTCCGCTGGCAGGTCTGTTCGCGAGCAGCAGCGGAGGAATACAGCCGCATTGTTGAGCAGTGTGAAAACATGTGGGATACAGCTGTGGAGCAGAGGAGAGGACATCTGCTGGAGGGAGATAGACCAGCAAGGGGAATCACAGGGAGACAAACCACAGCTCTAAGCTAACCCAGTGTCCCGGTGTGGTGGAGGCTGGGGATTTTTTACACACAAACAGCAATGTAGTACAATAAATTACCCCCTGTTGTTGATATGCTTCGACTCTCTTTCTTGTGACATCTTAGTTTTCGGGGGTCATAGTTTTTTTATAAGCTGCTTTTAAGACAGTTTCAGACTTATTTTTGCTTCAAAAATGCCCCATTTAAAATAAATGACTGTAATATTGTGATACACATTATAGTATAGCTGGTTCTACTGTTAGATTACTATGAAAACCCTATTAATGTATTTATATACTATTGATCAACACATTTTTTGTAACATCCGAAAAAATATCGAATCTCAGAGAGAGAACATGATAATTCACGTGGCCGCAAACGCACCTGCCTTGCTTTTGTGTTTCTGCAGGGTCAGATGGGAAATTCTCACTTTTTTTTCTGTGTCTCACTCAGCACATGTCCCTCGCAGAGAGAGGACAGAGTATCGCACTGGGGGTATGGTTAGGTTTGACCACACGAGGATCAACAGCAGAGGTCTGGAACTCAGCATTGCTCTCACAGCCTTTCCCGCTGCGTGCTCTGTGGCAAGCATAAACAGCAAAATAGAAAAGGTTCTATATTAGAAAAGAGTAGATTTTTGCACCGAACTATATTGTCCTTGGTTTATTCTTTCCATTCTTTGCAGTTTTCTCGCTAACTCTTGTGACGGAAGCAGTCCTGTTGAGGAATAGGTTGCACTCCCATCTTTCCCAGCACCAAACCACAGTACCTCACAGGTTGTTAGAACACCTCAAGCCCCCTCTGAGCATGTCAGCAGTGGCCATCATTCAACCATTGGTCCAGATGGGTTCACCTATGGAGCCACAGCTGCTGGTACCAGCCTTTTCTTTTTTACTTTTTTACTTTCACACTGAACATCCCAGTTTGAACTTTGAGCCCAATGAGAAACATACGCAACACATCAACAGAAAGGGTCTGACTTGCCATAAGCTGTAAATATGAATGTCGGTATGCATTGTTCCTGCTGCTTTTTGGACTGGAGAATGTTAGTCATAATCATAAGCATATGCAGCCGTAAAAATGGGAGAGTATCTGCATATCTGTCCCACAGTTGCAGCAGTTTGCTTGTGACATAAACACAGGTGCATTCATGTTTTGTTCATGTTCATGTGTATCAACTTTATGGAGCCATTACAGTAGACCATTCCTCTTGAGTCAAAGTGTGGCCTCTTGCAAGAAACCATTACTGTCAGCTCCGAGTTCACAGCTACTCAACAATTTGAGTACTTCTCTTTCATCTCATCTATTCCTCACCTTCCAGCATACATCAGCATTGTGTAACTCTCACACCTTCTTGCTGAACTTCGTCAGTGTTTAGCCCCAGGACGCTAGGAAAGTGTTCACAGTGTCATTAATTGTCGTGACAACAGCTTAATGAGCCTTCGCCATCTGTTTATGAAAGCTTCAGAGGGAGAGAGAGAAGAAGAAGAACAAAACAAATCCAGTAGCGATTTCCAGCAGCGTGTGTGCACGATTTCCACTTGAATGGATCTAAACACATAAGGACGTTTTAAGTGTAGTGACTTACGCAGAGTCATCCACTGTGAGTCAGAGGCTGATCCTGGGCCCAATGCCCGGTATCAACAGCCTCTAAATCACTGGCTTCAACCATCAGACCACACTGCCTTGCATTCTCAACCACCTCCCTCCTCTGCTCCCCATACCACCCCGAAGTGTCTTCAGGCACTGTTTGGCTAAAGTACACACACGGCATGAGTAACTGAAGCCACCCAGGGCTCTCTGGCTGGTGGCACGAGTCACAGACACAAGGTTACGCAAACAGAGAAGACTGAGTGGGGCCTATGAAGATGTTTACGTGACACTCGATGCCCAATCCATACGCTTGCGTGCAGACAAACACAATCACACTCCTTTGCACACACACTTTAGTAAACGCATGGACTTTCAGTCACAGATGCACATACACACCAGGCCACATTGTAATAGAAGAGGGCAGTGACCCGGGGGAAGGAAATGGACTGTAGCAGCATGGGATTGCAGAGTTCCTTCCAGGAAATATGGTACTGATCAGTGAATTTGCCCAGCGATGCCCCTCAAGTCCTTTCCAAACAATGACCTGTGGGCTGTACCTGACCCCTGGAGGCCCAAAGGGCCCTCCATCACAAACAGAACCCTTCTCACATTTGCACCCTGTTAGCTATGTATTACAATTCAGAGGGAATCCGGTGAAGCCCCCCCTTTTCATGTCATTGCACATAACGTCCTCAATTATTCATTCAATCATTCAAATGACCAGAGGAGTTATCTGAGGTTGTAGTGTATGCTCCTCACTGTATGTGATGTTTTCAATGTTTTGGACCCCATGGTAGGATGTGGCGCATCCCTTAAGGCCAACAAGGGGTTAATCCCACAGATGGATGTCTTTTCTCGGTCCAATTATTTGTAAATGTTTCCAGTAGGGGTTAAACAGACCCCAAAGTAGGACCATGTTATGCACCGCACATATGTGTGCAAATTGCAGATTCATTACAGTTTAGCATCACTGCACTGCAAATGAATGGGAGGGGGAAGAGAGTGGTAAGTGCGGTCTGGTGTGGGCAGCATTGATGGTGGTCCCTGCCTGTCGATGCTCTCTTCCTCCCTCACTCTCTCCCTCCCTCGCTCCCTTCCCAGTACCCCATGCTCAGCCCATCTGTTCCTGCTTGGCCTCTCAGGCTCTCCATCAGGTAGGCAGAGCCGGCTATTGAGTGTTCCTCTCACCTTATGGCATTGGAACCAGCCAGGAGGAGAGAAGGAGGAGGAGGAAATAGGGGTGCATTACCATGTGCACGTATGTTGACATTAGGGCTGTGACACCACCACACACAAATAACGGGGAAATTACTATCTTATCCCTTTCATCTTTTTGGTTAGTTGGTTGGTTTCATTTCAACGGAATGACTCCTCAGTTCAGAGAAGTTGTTACAAAGAAGAAAAAACACTTTGGATGCCACCTCTACTCTTGTTGTTCTTGGAGTGAACCACAGTTGAAAAGTTTTGTGTCTCATGACATGGAATATTGTCCAAATATCTTAATAGTGATTCAGACACATTCTCTCTGAGATACCATTGACGCAGGTTCAAATCTAAGCAATGTCATTACCTCTCTAAGCAGTTTGTACCTTTCTTATTAACTACATCAGTAGTTTACGCTTAGGATTCTTTCTGGGACTGCAAATACGTGGAGACTTCAGTTCTCAGTTAATGCTTTCTAAACACGAAGACGAACATGATGCTGCTCTTCTGAAGTGTTGCTTTATCTTCATATATTCAACTTTTACAACTCAAACAAAAAGGTTGATAGGAACGCCAGCTAAATTAATCAATGGGAGGTCTTATTTAGATAAAGGGAAGTGGAGAGCATTTTATTCCCCATTATTTGGAAATTGTTACTCTCAAGGTGGTCCTTAGAGTGTCTCTCCAGAAAGAGCTGGTTTGGTGGTACAGGGACTGCACAGTACAAACCTTTCTGAATGGACGTTGTGTAGTGTTCCCAGGGTTTGCGGTGGATTGTGAAATTCTGGTTTACATGGACTCTTAGCGCTGGGGTCGTTTTACAACGGAAAAGGGAAGAGGGGACCGGAGCGAGAGCGCTCCAGAGAAGGCAGTAAGGTGCGTTGGGATTCAGTTAGAAAAAAAATCCCCAACTATCCCTTTCATCCCCACTCCAAAGGTCACGGTTTGGGCACCCACTGAGTTTTATTGTCTGGGGGAATTGTTTTGAGGTCTCATTTTAGAGTAATATTTCCTGGTCTGGCTTCTAGTTCTTTTATATCAAAAGCCCGAAGTGAAAACTTCCCCCTTTGTCTGGGATCTGATTACCGGGAATGAGTCATTTTCATAACGTGCCAGATATTCTCATGTCCGGAAGTTTTTGTTCTAATCTCTTTCAGTTAGGCCAAGGTGCTCCATAACATTGCCCAGTGGTAATGGTATACATTTTCACATTGCCACCCTAAATGTAACCCAATCTACAGTCTGGTTATTGTTACTGGTTGACATTTTTTTGGCTTTAGCTTTAGCGCAATAGGTAGGGGTTAGATGGAATGTACAATCTGTGTGCATGTGCATGTTCTCATGTCGTTGACTGCTCTTACAACTGCTTGTCATTAGTCTTGCTGGTGCAAAAACATATTCCAACTCCGAACATCTCATTATTTATGTCCAGGTGCCTTTCTTCTGCCCCCACTTCTTTTAACTATTCATGTATCACCTAACTACATAATGGATACAAAGTCCCTCCCGATTGGTCACGCACATCTGTGCGTTAGTCAGATCTGCCCGCCCTCTCCCCCTGGCCTTAAGGTTCTCATTACCCGGTGGGTGATGGTTGTGTCAGAGCCAGGCCTCTGTGTCGGCCCCAGGTGACTGAAAGCTTGAGTCAGTGTGATTGAGTAGTTGAGTCCCGGGCCTCAGGCCGCTCTCAGCAGGGTCCCTCTCCTCGGAGGAGTGGGGTCATCGTCCTGTCTGCCATTGCTCGCTACCCCACACCCCATGGCCTTATTCCTCCAGCCATCGTCACGCAGACAAGTAGACAGACAGGCTGCCTCACAAAGAGACGCACACACAGACATCCCACACATACACATACACACATACACACACACAGACACACACAAGATCTCATCCCGTTACTCCCAAGGCCATTCAAAGCAGACAACAAATTAAGTAGAGCCAATTACCATAAACAGAGGCTGCATTCTTCTACATTTGTGTGGGAAAGCTCATTTTATAAATATTTTTGGGAACAAAGTATAAATCAGGACAAAACCCAAGTTTATCTTACACTAATTGCAAAGATACAGTGTGGTGTTTTGGGGTTGTGGTCCTTACTGTGCCACTGCATTCCAGATGCTGATAGCACTGGAGGACCACCAAAGACTTTAAGTATACTTTATTGACTTAAGATGTATAAAGTGTCTGATAAAGAGCTTCCCTCCGCCGCTAATCCATCTTGTGTCTTGACAGAATGGCTCCGCTCTGTCAGCGGGACTCTGTCTTGTCTTTGACCAGCCTCTCTGCACACAAGTTTGATCTCAGAGAAAAACTGTGAAGGGAAAGACAGCGGGTTTCAAACCAAACATTTTCAGCCATTTTTTTTACATGAATTTGCTGCTCCAAACCCTTCTTAAAAAGATCTTCTGATTCAGAACAGGAACACGGGTGAAGGAAATGTTTTGTGGCAGGGTAACATATTGTGACATTGATGCTCATAAAAGCTTGTGGTAATCTGTAAATGGTTGGATTCTTGTTCCATAACTAGCTAAGAGGTGCCAATGGCAGGAAGTGTGGTCTTCTTTTAACGTTACCAAGCCTTGCCAAAACTGGGACGGCAAAGCTGTGCTATAGGCTAGAAATCAATAATCCTTTTGACATATGTGTCTTTGATTGTCAAAAGTTATTATGATTTTACAAGCCAAGATGCGGGGGCCATGTGGTATGGTTTTTATTAGGATGCTAAATGAACTCGGGGGGTTTTATATTCTTGCGGTGCATCCAGCCCACCAAGCGAGCTCTGTGAATTTCGATATGCAAGTGAAAGCCGACCTGACTCTGACAATGCATGTGAAATATGCCTGCCGACGGATGGAGGGGGCAATCGATCATAAATCATTTGTGCACCATAGAGCAACTCTCATGTGTATTTCAACACTTGTCCTCCCTTGGAAGAGGGGATTTGTTTCTTCAGTCTTTCACTCCTTTGCCTTTCCTCAAACCTGCGGTTTCTATGCTTCTTTTGAGGAGACGGAACCGCCAAACATCACCACTTACGGTCTCCAAATATTTGTATGGTCAATTGGACAGTGGGCTGTTGCGGTCTGACCAATAACATCCAAACACTCTTGGGTTCTTGGCAGATTTAACCCTTTCCAGCCCCGGAGTTTCAGTCCACTGTAGTCCAAACATGATTTCATACTTCAAGTGTAAGTTTACACATCTCATAGAGTACTTGTTCTTGTCAGGTTGTCAATGAGATAATGACTTGACATTTCTAAGCACCAGGATCCCTATTTGCTTCTTTGACTTGTATTATTTTCATTCCCATATCATTTAGCTTCAAGGGTACCTGCTGGTAGTGGCACAGAAGTAGATCTTCTCATCTTTATAATGTAGTCATATGTACACGTGGTATGTTGTTTTGGACGTCACACGACTGTCCTACAAATAAACCTAGATTCCTAGACTCATTTTAGCTGGCTCTTGAAGGAAAGTTTGCAACCGTATGTTCTTGTCTTTTGAGCTAGGTCATTGATATCACACAGTTTACAGTATGTTTTTTGTACCCTTTACCCAAGCTATCTCAAAAACATAAAATATCACTCAATGGCTGGAAAACAAGACACATTGTTTACATTTTTTTACATGAAAGAGGTGGAACAGTATACAGATCATATGCTGATAATTGTTTAGCTGACTGTTTGGACTGCTGGTGTGTCACACTTTTGGAGGCCTGGCTAAATATTTACTGGTAGTGGGGGGTTAGGGTTTAGAAGGCATGGTCGACTGAACCGGTGTGTCTGGTCCTAGGTATGTGTGTTTGTGTGTGTTTGTGCACGTGTGTGCAGTGAAATCAACGCCCAATAGCTGATGTCATTGTAATGCCGCTAGGCTCTGACCCCTTTACCATTTAGGGGCCCTCAACTGATAGGAGTGTTATTGACCCAGGGGCCATGCATGGCATGTTTGGGGTCTGCAAAATATATCCTAAGCTTTAACCTATACAACAGAGCCAATTATAGCAGGGGAAGGCCAAACAATACAATCCATCAGTCAGGTTGTGGGGTAAACAGGAATGGGCGGCCCATGTCGGGGTGTAAACTCCCAAACCCGGGGAGACAAGGGTCAGTGGAGCTGTTTGATTGTCTAATTGGGGGGGGGGGGGGGGTGTACTGAGTGTGTTTACGTGTGTGTGTTGCGTGTGTGTGCGCATCGCTGCTCAAACACTACGACCAGGGGCCCTAGACGCCTAGTGAATGTGTGTTTGTTCCTCGGGCTCCCACACACCTCTGTTTATTTGAACATGGGATAGTGTTCCTGAGGGGTCCTATCCTCCCTGTGTTTTCCACCCCAACACGTGCATCGCACACAGGGACGGTCTGTCTGTACAGCACCTCTCCACTACCCGTCACGCAGACATCGTATTGAGCTAATGACGGTTGCTAGGTTACTGTAAACAAACGTTATCTTGGAGAGTGAGTTCCCCTTCGTAATGAGGAGGCGGAATTCTTTGTCGGCGGTTTTCGTTGGGAGTCGGGGCATCGACATCTACGTCTGGATAGCGGTTTGTTGGGCGCCGCTGAGGAGACCCTGGGAGGAGGACCTTGAGGTCAGTTTGTTGTCGGTGATGCGGGTCACCGCGGCAACAGCCATTGCTGCGAAGTGGCACCGGAGATGGGGAGCCTTCAGCTTGGTCCCCAGCCATTAATCACTCACACACGCACATAATCACACACACAAGCATACACTCATCTGTAATCTTTTTCATCTGATGGACACATAACATTTTAATCAAGTGTGACCTCACCATTTAATGCCTAAAACGGGACGCTATTCTGCAAGCTGCTCTGCTCATCCTGTTTGTGTGGTTGCTGGTTTCTCAGGGCCTGCATGTTAACATAGTGAACTCTGAAATTAATGGCCATTGACCTCCTGCCTCACCCGTACTGATAAGGCGGACTGTGCTTCCTATGTGGGGTCAACAGTGCTTTGAGGTCAGAGTTACTGGCCAGTGAAAGTACTGAGTGTTTTTATGATCCCTTGAATATTTAGAAATGAGTGCACCACCACAGTGGTCAATGGTCATGAAATGCACTGCCACAGATATTTCTCCTACTATTGTGTGTTTTAATTTGGTCACTATTGAAACAAAGTGAAGTCAGCCACCTCTTTGGAAGCACAGATATTGACACATTGACATCTCTCAGGCACATCCTGCTCTGATATAACTCCCCTCAGTTCACACCAGCCCTTGCTTTTCTCCTGGTGGTGTGATAGCATTCTCTCGTGGTACGAATAGTGCTTCCCCCTGAGTCTTTCAGTTGTCTGAAACACTCTACTTCAGCTCAAGGCCTTATTGCCCACCCAAAGAGGTTATAGGGATTCTCGACTGCCCTCTCTTTCCCTAAGTGGGTGGTCCTCTGGGGTATGGCTGAGGCACAGGTGGGGCATTGTAGGGGTGCTCACAAAAATACCCCCCCACACACACACATACACATACATACCCCCCACCCCTCCCACCACCAACAACCCTCCCCACCATCACTACCCTCCTCTCAGTTTGCCACGCCTGCCTTACAGAAAGGTGGACACAATTTTTCCAGAACTTTCCATCAGACCGTTACTGCACTAAACACTGAAGGTGGAACATTGACATATACAAACCAGGGAGATAGCCTTGCTTAGAAACGCTAAACACATATATAACACCAGAAACAGCCCATGAGTCCATTGTTTGCCACCTCAAGAAACAAGGACCTTTTTGAGAGTCCAACTGGTGGATGCTTTGAACACACCTTAAGATGGTGCTTTTAAAAGTTTAATAGCCCTAAAAAGATAATCTGTGAAGGCCTGGGACAGAGAGTTTACGAAATTGTGCTTCGTTCAACGTTAGAGAAAAAAAAAAACTTTGACCCAAAAAAATTCTCATGCGTCGGTTTTTGTAAATAATTACAGTTCTGCTGAATGTGTTGTATAAAGTTTACACGGTAGGTTCACTGCACCCTATCTGTTGTTTGGAACTCTGGGAACCACCAGTAAGATGTTGACATATGGCAGCGCTGCAATAGTGCACAAGGCATGGATTACTTGGGACCATAATAAACAGGAGCATAAAGAAGGATCTGTGCACTGGGGGAGCCAAAACAGGGGTGACCCATGGACCTCCTTGTCCGACGGTCGGGGGGCTCTTCCTCTCTGTCTTCCTGTCAGAGATAGCACCCGTTGGTAGGCAGAGATGATGGACTCAGGAGTGGGGTGGGTGAGGTCTGTGTGGGATTCGGAGCTGGAAGCTGCCAACCACCTGTTCCTCAGAGCTTACAGAGGGATTGATTGTTTAAGGCACCTCAGTGTGAGGAGCACATGTGAGGTGGTAATACGCAAATAGTAACACAGTAAGCTCTTGTATGGTGCCAGGCCATCAGCCATGATTTGACAATGCTATTTATCACTTCATTGTGGTATCCAATACAAAAACGGGATGAGAAAAACATGATGGCACTTCCAGCCATTCAATCGACAAACTCATTTTGGAAAAAGACATGTTTGTAATTGAAGAATACAGCAGGTGCTCCCCTGTAGAGGAATGGCAGTGCTTCTTTGTACAAAGACTTGGCTGTGTGCTCCATACACCTGGGCTTTGGAAAAGAGATGCCAGAAAGTCTGATTCAATGAACCATTTATGCAGGGTAGGATGACTACCGTGGTTGTTTGAAATAGTTCCTTTTCTGGACTACCTTTAGTTCTATAAACGTAAAATGTAGCCTAGTTCTATTGTGGAGGCCTTTTTCAGAAACTTTTCAACCAACTTTCGTTGTATTTGTTATGTGAGCTTCTCTTCGATCATCTTTTTACTGTCCTCTTCTCTGTAGAACCGAGGAACATATTTCAAAGGGAGGACATTGTTTAGTTTGACGGTTTGGCAGCTCCCCCGACAGCACTCCGTCAGTTTGCTTCGGGAGGGGAACGTCAAAAGAGAATTGGCCGACTCGAGAGATGAAATATCCATTATTGGAGTCTGGTCTTCTGACATTTCACATGGCTCCTGGCCCCAATCTTTGCGAGGGCCAGATGGTTGCATTGGCCACTTGGGGATAGCGAGACTAGGGCCGGAGAGGCCGCTTTTACAATGGACAATTATGGGAGAGATAAGGTAAACGCTCAACAAAGCGAGGCATTTCCAGATCTCGTACAAACTTTGATAAGGGGACAGGGCCTGCATTCTTGCGCCGGTTTACCAGAGGAATCTGTCTTTGCGATTGGAATACCAGCACTAATGAACTCTGTGTTGAGAGAGACAAGAGAGATTTTTGGGGTGAATTCTTCATGATTTGATGGGGACATATGCTTGAGCTTAGACACTATCAAGTAGGATTCCATGCCTTATGTGTCTGCTGAAAGTGGACAAAAGTCCCCCACAATACTCAGTCTCTTCAAAAATAAGACGGTGTTGTTCCATGTTAACATTTCACAGAAAGAGCAGGCGTCTGCCCTTAATTCTGTACCCAAAGGGACCATGAATCACCCCAGTATTGACACTGAGCCAGTCGTCACAGTGTGTGTGTGCGTATGTGTGTCTGGAGGAGGCACCTAACACCACCGGTGTGGTCACAGGGTCAGAGGTCATGCTTAAATGTGTGGCCCGGGTCAGGAGGTGTTCTGGCCTCCTCTAAAGGTGAGGATAGAATTACACCTCGGCCCTCTTGTCTCTCTCCTGCCCTGCCGCCACTTACATTCTCACCATGACACGTGTGACGACCCCGGCCTTTGGTCAGGTGATCGGGGTTGAGGGGGTCATGTTTCAGAGTAGTTGATATAAAAGTATAAGAAGGAAGAGGAAAAATGCAGACTGTTAAGGTGCAAATGCACTGCTTATGAATCAAGCTGGGTTACGATGGTTGGTTGACTGTAGCAGGTTCATTCTAGTTGACAGTAGTTTGAATAGGAATTTGGCGTAGTACATCCTCTTTTTTCAAGATATGTTTTTCGCATTTTCATGCTTCATTGGATGGTATAGTTTAAGGTAGACTGGAAAGGCAGGGGAAAGGGGAAGACATGCAGCAAACAACCCAGGCCGGATTCAAACCTAGCCTGCTGTGCTAAGACCTAAACCCATGTGGTACACGCTTTACTTGTTGAGCCACCAGGGCATCCTGTAGTACTTCCTCTTGGCTGATATTGGAGGTCTCTGTTTTCAGGAACCATCGATTCATTTATTTTGAGTTATTTTAGTGAAAAGTGAAGAATGTCTCTCCCTCTAAACATATGCCCCCGCTTGTTGGAACTGATGGTAGCTGATTTATCTTCATTTTTTTCAGTCTTTTTTCTTCTGTCTGTACAGAAAAATATCGCTTGTGTCATTGTCTGTTGGAGTGGAGGCATAGTAGAGAGAAGAGGAAGCCTAGTGTTCTCCTCCTTATCTTGGGTTTACCAGTTGACAGGAAATTGTCACTCCATGCGTCTCGCCATTCCTATCCCAAACTCATCAGAGAGCTCCCAAGGAGAGGAGTGAAGAGAGGAGAATTCCTCAGATGGACACAGACACCCCCCCCCACCTCTCCTCCGTCCCAAATCCCAGAACGCCTGCGGTATCGCACAGGATGTTCCGCCGCTTATAAACGGGATCTGTTTTAGTGGTGTATGGGAGTAATTGGGTCGTCTCTCGCCACACACGCATGCACACACACACACAGACTCGGCAAATACACACACACAACACACACACACACTCACTCACACACTCACACTCACGGTGGCCTGCCCTGCCTTACTGTTCCCTAGACAGGCTGGGATCCACAGACAGGACAGTCCTTCCTCCTTCAGCAGTCTGGCTAGTCAGAGGGATCAGTCCGGGGGTCTCCCAGCGAGGGGAGAAATCTCTCTCTGCCCCTCTCTCTCTCTCTCTCTCTCTCTCTCTCTCTCTCTCTCTCTCTCTCTCTCTCTGCCTCTCTCGGTCTCTCTCTCCCTTTACTTTATGGCGCTCCTGAGCCTGTCTAGAAAAATGTTTCTATTTTTTACTTCCTCAAATTGATGTTACTAGCAAATGTTGTTGACATCTCTCTCTTCCTCGCTCTCCGGTTTGTCTATGTGTGTGTTTTAGTCCTCAACAGTATGTCTTTATTTCTGCTTCTCTGTGATTTCATTCTATATTAATATATTTTTGTCTGTATTCTATTATTAACTGTCCCTTTTTTATCCTTTTTATAATTTTCTTCATTTTATACTGTGCATACTCTCTCTCTTTCTCCATGTCTCTCTCTTTCTCTGTCTCTCTGTCTCTGTCTTTCCGCTGGTGTTTTCTCCCCTGAAAAATAACAAGGTCTAGGGCTGTGTGTGTGTGTGCGTGTGTATGCGTGTGTGTGTGTATGCATGTGTCTTGCTCTGGCTGGGCTGGCCGGGCTGCCTGTGCTGGGGCCTCTTCTTGTGTGGTCCCCCGGCAAACTTTATGATTTATTCAGCTAAAGGCAGAGGAGCACGACCCCCAGTGACCACAGAGAGAAAGCTGCACGTGGGTTTAATGATTTCACCACAAAAATGTCTGCTATGGCCTGGACTGCTTGGGACCACCAGACCCCCACCTCACTCCCCAACCTACCCAACTAAGACACACTGGGCTGGGGCTTGAAAAGAGGGCTCGTCCAGCCCCAGTCGATACACTTACCACTACACATCCACTAGGGCAAATTACAAAACAACACAGCCAAGAGAGAGAGGACAGAGCTCTATGGGCAGACCAGCATACTAAAGGCTGAATATCCTCAATTTCATGTACTCCTTCTGCTTGCTGATTTTTACAGATATATTTATGTCACCACTTATTCTGTCTCTCTGTCTCTCTGTCACTCTTTCTCGGTTTCCCTCACTCTTCCTCCCTGGTGAGAGGCTTCAGTGGCAGTGTTATTGAAATGTGGAGACTGACGGTGATGTAACCAAGTCTCCGAGGAGAACGGAGGGAGAGAGGAACAGAAATAATAGAGGGATTTTTTCCACATTTCTGCCCCCAGATGTCCAGGTCTGGCTCCCCGTCTAGTAAACTGCTGGGGACTTCTTCAATCTGGTCCTCCCCGGTCCTTCACCTGTCTCTCTCTGTCTGTCTCTGTCAATATCTCTCTCACTCTGTCCTCTACAAGAAGATGATGTTCACAGCATGTGTGTGAGAAACCGACGTCAGTAGACTTGAGTTTTTGTGAGGAAAACACCATCGTCTGATGGGGGGGGGGGGGGGGGGGGGGGGGGGGGGGGGGAGAGGACTGTCCAGTACAGTGCAGTACGTACAAAGCACAACTTGAAGTTTAGAGAATGACAAAGATTAATGTTTGTCCTCCTCCCCACCTTTTAGAGAGAATCCTGTGGCAATGCATTAGTCAACATTGGGGTTTGTGTGCATGTGTGTATTTACCGTAGACGTGTACATGTGTGTGTATCAGGTTGAAGGTGCCCTATCACCTTAGTCAATCATCATGACTGCATTCCGAACCCCCGGGAGGCATTACACAACGGGTCAGCGTGTGGCAGGGGCGTCGTGGGCTTCTTCTCCAGCCCTACTCCTTCCCCCCCAGACACACACACACACACACACACAATGAGTAATGAGTACACCCAGCAGAGCCATAGTATACCACGCCCTAGGCCCAAGGATATTATGTGCTCCCCATGTCTGGTATGACGTCCCCCACCCCCTGACTAGCCAGGAACACAAGCTTATATCTACTGCTGCTTTCACTTTGATCCTTACCACCCCTTCCCTCCTCCTCCTCCTCCTCCTCCTCCACAGTCCCCCTTGAAAAGGAGAAAAACATGTTAGTTTTTTTCATAGGTGAACAATGTATGGGTCAACGTTGGGACTGTGTGTTCTGTGTGGTCCTATAGAAATGACCACTCACTTAAACACACACACACACACATACGTTCACATGCACACAGACTAACACCCCTTATAGACATAAATCACTGCACCTCCTAATGCAAAGAAAAAAACTTAACAGTACTGTCTGTAGGAACTTTGGGCAAACAATGTTGATCTAAAAACAGACAGAGAGGATGAAGCCATGTGTTTGCTTTGCAGGGCCCATGATGATATGTGAATTGACCGTTCTGTTTGCGGAGAAAATTGTGTTGAATTAATTGATGTGTGGACAGCGTAATTTAATGTCACGGGACCAATTCCACCCTATTATAGTTGAGCGCGGACCTCTACAGTACAGTTCACACACTAGCAGCAGAGTACATCTCCATCATCACAAGAGAGGGAGGGAGAGAGAGAAAGGTTGAAAGAGGGGAGAGGAAGAGGAAGGTGCAAGGTACTGTACTTAGTTTCAACCCTCTTCTTTTAGAACTGGAAAATCAAGCAGAAACATCAAGTTGACAGAGTCAACAGGTCGCAGCTCTCGCACTCCTCTTTCTCCATAGCTCCTTCTCTCTCCACCCCTCTCTCTCTCTCTCTCTCTCTCTCTCCACCCCCACCCCTCTCTCTCTCTCTCTCTCTCTCTCTCTCTCTTCTCTTTGGAAGGGTTTGGTAATACCAAAGAGGGTTCCAAGTGTGACACATCCAAGTCCCACACGCCTTCGACCACCTCGACCCTCCCCCACCTCCTCTCTTTGATGCACGTTTGTTTTGGCCCCCATCGCTGGGCTGTGCACCGTGTGGTTTCAGCCACGATGGTGGTGGAGCGTCTCCTGTTAATTACCCCACTCCAGATGAGTCACAGGGAGAGAGCGAGTGAGGGGGGGGGGGGGGGGGTCACTTCGCTATTTTTGGCCCTCTCAATTGGCCCCAAAAGAGACCCCCTCGCCTCCTCTGATCTGTGGACCTCCTCAACAGATGAAACGAATGGGGACTTTAAAGAGTTCCTGGTCTTAATTCTGTCCTCCTCCTTCTCCTTCTCTTCCTCATCCCCTCCTTTTTGGTCAGGCCTGCCAGGTACGAACAGTCTGCCTGTTTGAGTTTGGGGTTGTCACGCCAACATGCACGCGCACACAAGCGCTCTCACACACACATACGGTCTTTAGGTTTGTGGGCCTGCTGTGTCTTCAGCCCCTCCTCAAGACATTTGTCGTCGATGTCCCCCCCTTCACGCCATCCTTTCCCCCATCCCGCCATTCTGCCCCCTAGCCCCTCCCCCATCCATCCTCCCCAGCTCCGCAGAGCGTCCGGTGAGTTATGACAAAGGTTATTATGCTCCCCTAACGCACACACTGCCGTTGTAGATTGCCGTGTTTTCCTAAACCATGGGTCACTTAGCCTCCCGCTGTTTGAACAGCTGTAATGAACTCAGCATTAATAACTTCTACAGAGTGAGAGAGTGGAGGGACAGGGAAGGGGGCGGGGGGGGGATAAGGGGAACGCTGGTGGATGTCTATTTTAATGGAGAGAAGGGAGAATTAGCATTTTCCTGGGTTGCATTATGCAAGGCAGTGTTCAACCTTGTGTTTGACGCCTTGTCGTGACGGGATGCTCTCTACCTGCAGAACATGTTTCTTTCAAGAGGTTTTCCGTCTCTACGTTTTGTCCCGTCTATTATTTCATGCCCTGTTATATATCCATTTCAGTCCAACTACCCCAGCCTGATGAGGTAAACATCTCTGCGTGTTGGACCATAGACAAACAGCCCCCAGATATAAAATGTCCTCCAACATTTCAAATCTCTATAGTTCCTGCTGAAGGAAATATGCCCATTGGTCTCAATCTGACAATACTACATCCACTGAAGAGAACAGCAGGAGGGGTGAAAAGAAAACACTGGGGCGCCATGCTCTCCAATTATACTTCCTGCCACGTCCTAATGAGTAGCTGCAGCCCAATTTTACCCTTGACGTAATTTAAATGCAGAACTCAATTGCCCTGGCGGCCACAGCGAAGGTAGGAAGCCCCCCCCTTCCCGTGCATCTGACCGCCTTCTGCCGGACATGTGATTTGAGTGCTGTGGGTAATCTATCATTTCCAGTGTAATAAGGGAGCGGCTCTTTACATGTAACACTTGAGAACAAAATGAATGCTTCCCCTCTGAAGTGATCCCACAGGTTTGTCAGGATCAGCCTGGTGCTGCAGCTTGGTCCTGTCCTGTCCGTTGTCTACTGACATCCCGCCACCTCAAGCAGCTTTCCCCTCAGCTTGCACTTCGAAGGGGACAATCATTTGAACGTGCTCCCTGAAACGAGCTCCGAGTTTGGTGGACAGATTTAAATCTTTAGAAATGTGCTGTCTTACTTCATTCCTCAATGTGTCTCCAGACTGACTGACATGAAGGATATGGCATGGCGACGTTTCATGCTGTGAAACAAACACACTCAAAGCTGCTGTGTTTACGCACAAAGTAGCGGCGGCCGAGCGTCTTAATGATATCTAAACAAGCTCAAGGCCAGGCTGCAACATGCAGTGATTGCTGTCTGCCGTGTGCCTCTGTGCCGTCTGTGACATCAGGGCTCTCTCTCTCCCCCTCTCTCCCTCTCTCTTTCTCTCTCCCTCTCTCTCTCTCTCTCTCTCTCTCTCTCTTTCTCTCTCTCTCTTTCTCTCTCTCCCCCTCTACCTCTCTCTCTTCTCTTTCCTTCTCTCTCTCTTTCTCTCTCTCCCCCTTTCCCCCCCCCCCCCCTCTCTCTCTCTCTCTCTCTCCCTCTTTCTCCCTCTTTCTCTCTCTCCCCCTCCATCTCTCCCCCCCTCTGTCTCTTTCTCTGTCTCCCCCTCTCTCCCCCTCTCTCTCTCCCTCTCCCTCTCTCTCTCTCTCTCTCTCTCTCTCTCCCCCCACCCCTCTCTCTTTTTTCTCTCTCTCTCACTCATAGTTTTCATCTCCTTTGCCTCCTCTTTTACTGTCTGTCTCCAGTGTCCTAATTTATCTGCCTTTCGATCTTTTCCTTCTGTCAATTCAACAGCAGGAGAGAAATTGTTGGCAGGCGTCTCCTCCGAATTCACTTTTCATCACATTCACTTTTGGGTCACTCCTATCTGTTATTATAAATCAGGCCATCTCTCTCTCTGTCTTCTCTGGACTTTTTCCAGCCAATGCCCGTGGCCGGTAGCCATCTTGACCACCTATGACTCATCTGGAGCATGTCCCCCAGCAACCACGCTTGGCTCACACTGTTAAAGACAGGTCCCATCCCTTCACCTCCAGATTCCTCGTGTGGTTCTCACCAGCCAAGCATGCATCTTTTTTTGTGGTCTCCAGAAAGTTTTTTTTTTAGTGGCTGTGTTTAAAATCACTCAATGTGGCGTGGTCGCTTTCCATTTTCCATTGTGCGGTCAGAAGGATCCAGACAGTACAGGACTCCATCCTGGCCACGCCACTGAACAGTGGAGGCCTCCGAAATGGCGAACAGCCATCTGATGAGGGGGTTTGTGGCTAGTTTCCATTCACCACCCCAGGCTGTGTCTGATTAAACCTTTGATTTAGTTTTGAGGAGGGTTTGGGTGTGTGTGTGTGTGTGTGTGTGTGTGTGCGTGTGTGTGTGTGTGGCGTAGTGGTGCCCTCCCAAAGGGGACGTGTTCTTTACTTTTTCTTCCATAATGTAGACTGATGGTGCAGGACACAGAAAGAACAAAGTCACATTGATGAAAATGGAGATAAATGGGAAGAAGCCTGAGACCCCCCTTCCTTAAATTCAGACACACACACACAAGCAACACACACACACACGAACACTCCCACACACTCTCACTCACACATACTCACACACACACACACACAAGCACACACACGCACACACAAACACACGCACACACACAAACACTCCCACAAACTCCCACACACTCTCACTCACACATACTCACACACACACACACAGTTAAGAATGTGACCCCCCCCCAAAAAAAACTGTAATCACAACACTGGGCTTGTTTGACCCTTTCACCCTTGTGATTTCTTCACAGCGTATAACTACGCACTGGACTGCCTGTTAGGCATCGCCTGAGTCATGCAACGCGACGAATTTTGGTGAAAAACGATATGTCACAATGACACACCAGGAGTCTTAGATCATTCTCTCTCCCCTACCCTACCCTACCCTTCCTTCCATTGTTTGGATCAAATGTCGGCGGTCTACAGACCGTGTATCACAAAGCCGGCACCCCTAAATGACCAATGCTAAGGGCAGGGGTGGTGGGAGATAGGAAAGGCCCTAGGGCAGGGGTGGTGGGAGATAGGAAAGGCCCTAGGGCAGGGGTGGTGGGAGATAGGAAAGGCCCGAGGGGAATCCAGCATAGGGGAATGAAACAAAGGAGACCTGCACAGATTTTTGCTTTTGATCCAGCTCACTTCCCCCAGTGCCCCTTCAATCCCACCTCCAACCGCCCTTTCAGATCTGGTGGACTCCGATTTCCCCTGTGGAGGCGGTTGTGGTGCTAATGTTGGAGCAGGGATCGGAAAGCAAAGCGGACAGCCCTGTTAGGAAGCATCCTGAGGATCCTGAGGGACAAGGGGCCGGGCAGGCGGGCAGGCAGGCAGGCAGGCAGGCGGGCGGGCAGCTGCAGGCAGGGGGTGTGAAGGCTTAGGTTGCACACACACACACATGCTGTCAGTCTAAAGGCCAGGCTTCACAGGTAGGGCCGGGGCACCAGGGGGTGTTCAGCCACTCTCAGGTTTCCCCTCCGGTCTGGACCACCTGGGCTGATCTGCTCCCTGAGGATGTGTTTGCGTGTGCTTGTGTGTGTGCGTGTGTGTGAATAGCTCTACACTCTGAGGGGACGTAGCGGGATGAACATATGTTGAAAGTGGACACATACACACAGACACACATCACTTGATAGAACAAGTCTATAATGCGCCACTGACTCGTGTCTTGTGTGGACAGGCCCCGGGCCGGGAGGCTGCTTGGTGTCGAGGGTCTGTCAGGGCGGCTGACCCTCGGCTGTCTGCTGTCACAGATCACTGCCCACCAGGCTCCTTTCCTCCCCCCCCTTAATGCCTCATCACACCGCCTCCCTGCCAGCTTCCAGGGCTCCAAACCTCCAGACCCCCCCTGCCCTCTCCCACTTCCATCCCCAGACACTGCCCCTAGACCTGGGATCCAGTCCCCGATCCTCAGTCCCAGCCCCGGAGCATGACAGTGTGTGTGGTCAACTCACCACTCACAAGGCATACATCATAGTATACTTAAGAGAGATTTAGGTCTGCTTGATTTATTCTTGGCAGAAATCCTTCTCTGTGTTTACTAAAGATGAAATTGCTGTGTCTAAAATGTGCTTGTAAAATCATTTGATTTAAATAGGAGGTGAAAGTATGGACCTGATGTTTGAACATTTTAAAATTACTATTAATTTTATGTGAAACGGAGACACTTTGGTTTGTCCACATTCATTTACTTTAACTGTATGATCATGTTTAAAGTGACTTAACAGGGAGTAATGTTCAGAGTAATGAGTAGGTCTGTCTGCAATCACAAGCTAATAGTCGGTTGTAGTTGAGAATAGAATAGAAAAATTCAGAGTCACACTGTCATCATAAGGACAGCGTATATCCATTTACCCTATATATAGCCAACACTAGTTATTTCAACCTCATCCTCATTATTTTCATCCCTCGGACTGAAACGGCAGTCGTAGTGAGCTGAAAATAGTTCCTGGCGCTGTGTCTGGAAGCATTTAGAAGTTGTTTGTTTGACAAACACTTCAAAGAGAAAACCGTTTTTCTGATCAGCTAATTACCGTCAGCGGAGTCAACACTCTGGGGCCGGTAAACATGTGAAAGCGGCGTGACGTTTGTGTGAACGCGAGCCGCTGTGGACAGACATGGCCCTTATTCGCTCCAGAGCGCTCAGCCTTGCCACGCCGGTCCTTCGCTAACATCTAGGGTCCCAAGAGCTGTGAAATACGCCTGTGACCACACCATAGACAGTACTGAACCCCCCCCCCCCCCCCCCCGCCTTCTCCAAAGCCTCCCTTCCCCCTCTCCAAAGCACTTCATAGCTGGCTACTCTGAATATATGGAAGTTCATAAAGCCTTTGTGAAACATGTGTAGCCTTGTCACAAGACGGCCATAGATGATTTATGAAGCATTTACCCAAGAGCTCTGGGCTTGTGACAGCTGGCAGACACATAGTGATCTATCATCTGCTCAAGACTCCACTAGCCTCTCCTTGGGCTCAATCTTTTTTGTCACCGACGATTTCACAGCATGTAAGCTGTCAGAGGGCATGGCTACACTTTTCATAAGCTCCATAAATTGTTAATGCCCCGTAATAAAACGGAGATCGTGATGATGTGTTGTTTTGCTGTGGAGTACGGCCGGACTGTCGAAACGTTTGCTGCTGAAATCCTTCTGCCTGCTTACCTCTCTCTGTCTTCTTATCCCCCTTCCTTGCTCTCGCTACTGCCCACCATGCCTCAATCGCAGCCTTTGAGTCGACTCCCCGACCTCAAATTGTGTTGCTCTTGACCACCATCCAGTTTGGAAAAAAGTGGCTTGACATTCACTTGAGCACAGGTCAGGATCATGATGTCCCTCCAAAGCAGCTCTCCCTCTCTCTCTCTCTATCTATCTCTCTCTCTTTCGCTCTCCCTCTCTTACAAACACACTCTCCCACCTCCATCATACTTCCTCTCTTTCTCTCTCTCCATCCTTTTCCATCCCGACATATTTTTCCCCTCTCTTATTTTTCTCTCCACCTCTCTCCCTCTCTCTCTTTTACTCACACTCTCCGACCTCTCCATCTTTTCCCTCGTCAGGCGCAGTGTAAACCTCTGCGAGTGGAGTCTGTACTCCGTACTCTGCACGTGGCATGGCCTTTAAATCAGCCATTAAATCACATGATGAGACATGAAGCAGATTTCTCGGACTTCTTTGTATGTAAATAGACTACAGAGTCATTGCTGGCTAAACATTGCTGTTTGGGCTCTGTTTTGAGTCTTAATGCAGCTTTGAAGATAAATGACTCGCTGAAGATAAATACGAATCTAATTTAGAATCACCTTTATAAAAATCATATTCATTTGCCATTTAGGTAATACAGTTATGCCCAATACCTAAAAGGCGAAAGTCTGCAGATAATGATTCAGTTTGCCTGCTCGAGGTACTCTAGCATCTTAAACCGATTGGTCTGGCCACAGGAAACCGATATGGAATGCCATCTGTACACCTGTAAAACCTTCCATCAAAATGGAAGACTGACAGTTTAGGCATGAGATACTATAATTAGGGAACCATTAGAAAAGGATCTTGCTACCTTCTAAAGTTGTTTAAGGCTTTGGGCCAAGTTATCAGTTTACAACATTAGCACTATGATGCTCGAAGGATCTGAGAGAATGGGGGTGTTGAGACCAGGGCTTGAATATTTTGTTTTAAAAGTTTCTAATAAAAAAGCATTTTTTTATTTGTCTAAACGTTTTGAAAAAAAAGTTTAAAAAAAAAGGTTTGAAAAAAAGGTTTTGAAAAAAAAAAGTTTGGAAAAAAGGTAAAAAACTAATTTACAAAAATTTTATAAAAAAAAAAGTTTGAAAAAAAACGTTAGCCCAACCAAGCCATACCTGCCGCCACCTGTGTGTAGTAATATTCTTTCTTGCACAACGTCAAACTTGACATGACTCTATTGAAAGTGGTTGAATGGCCGATAACGTGACCCACATGGCTAATGTAACTGCCGAAAAGAGAAAGAAATCCTAACATATCGCTATTGGATTTAAGGCTGGAATGTTTTGATGTAGGTTTGTATCTACATATTAAAGTACAATGTTGTGACAACGTTTTTTATTTGTATTAGCTCTTCATCCATGTTGTGGTCTATCATCCCGCAGTCGTCCAAAAGTCTGTCCCAGACATCTTTTTCATCGTCCCCGGGACGCCGTTAATTTCGAGAGCTGGTTGAGAATAGGACAAAAACCATTAAACCATTCCCTCAATGTCACAAATCAACACGGTGAGCTTCCACACAGCCAAACTGCGATGCACTGCGAGTCTGCCTGCATGCCTCCACTAAAAGTGAGAATGGGACCGCAGCTGATGGTATCTTTGGTTCAGAGTCAGCAAACCCTAAAAACCCATTGGAGTGGATCAGTGGCAAGACAAAGCAGCGGTCGGGGAGAGAAAGTGCCGGAGAGCCTCACGCCGTGACCCTGGGGGCCAGTGGCACTAGATAATCTGCACTGAGAACAACTGATGAGCCTGTCAGTAATGACGAGGGCTCACGCCCGGAGGAGAACCCCCCTCCCCCTCCTCCCCCCCCCCCCCCCCAGAATAGACAGAAGGAGGGAGGAGATGAAAGAGAGACGGGGTAAAAAAGAAACCCGCGGAGAGCTTGCCCCTATGTTCTGTGTCAACTTAAGGAGCGAGGGAAGAAGAGAAGGGTGGAAAGAAAAAACTAGAAAAAAGATAAGCGCAAAAGAGAGAGGGTGGGAGCGCAGATGGACCACACCGACTGGGGGGCCAGCGCTAATGCGACCGTTTCTCGGGGGGGTCAGATATTTACTCCTAATTAGCCGGAGGAATGTGATGCATGAGAGCAGAACAGATACGTTACCATTTCGGCCCCGGAATTTCCTTCCTCTGTGGCATGTGCTGCTTTAACCTGATTAGGTATGGCACTTATCAGGGGAGATGAAAGCACTTCGGGGAGGGGTGACGCAGCTCTGGACACCCCTGCCCTGCCCCCTTCTCTTGCCCTCCCTCCATTCCTCCATACCTCCACTTGGTCATTAGTGTAAAGGCTGTGTGCCACTTTACTGGGTAGACTGGATATCCTGGGTTTTACGGTAACATGACGTTAGTTGTTGGATTGGCTCAGCTTTGAGCAAGACTGTCGGGAAACAACAAGCAAATGATTCCAAACAGGGATATTTTGAATGAACATGACGTTTATGGAAGGAACTTAATAGGAGATAAACAAGTTTTACAAGGTTGAAAGAGGGGCGTGGAGTCAGGGCGGGAGAAGTTGCCACAATATGTGTGTTTATGTGTGTGCAGTATTTGTGTGTGTTTATTCAACAGCTCGCCCAATGGCAGTTGTGCAGGGACAGACAAGGGCTGGGGACACAATGCCGTACCCTCATAAACATGCTCCCACAGACTGCTGGCAGTATTATAACACAGCACACATGATGGATGAGATCACTTTGGGTGGTATGTTGGGCCTGTGGAAATAAGCAGGCTGGGTCCTCTGGCTGTAATATACCAGACTGCTGAGGCCTCGGGATAATTGGGACAGGGCCCACCAATAGCGATGGACCGGGATATTCTGTGATTAGCATGGGGTGGGGGGAATGTCATATGGCTCACTTGCAGACATTTGTTTTGAGTCACTCAGGTAGTGTTTGTTGGTGGAACAGTAAAACCCAAATGTACACACCTGTGTACCCTGGTTGCACGCATGCCTTGCTAACACAGGTTCACACATACTCACACAACACACTCACACACGCGCTTGCATATTTGCACAGAAGACTAGCGCAACATAAGCACAAAAAAACAGACACAAAAAAGGCAAATGTGAGAGCACAGATTCCTGTTTCTATCGCATTACCGTAAACACTACATGACACGGCTGAGCATCAGAACAGTATATTTGTTTCAAAAAGTTACACAAACAAAATCAATCACACACTGTCAGGCTTTTGGCATACCACCTGAGATGTGGAACACATTTGATTACACGGTTCTCTTATCAGAGTGCACACACTGCCTTGAAAGCAAAAAATTATTAAATATATAGCACAATTAAAATACCAGAAGAGATCATGAATATTCCTGTCTGACCAAATGGCATCGCAAGCTGTCCCTTGTACGGCCACACATATTTTAGAATCGGAAATTATGTCAGATTCCAATATTACTGCCATATGCAGAGAGCTATCAATTTGGAGTCCAAGACCTACCTCTGCTGTAGCCCGCGGCACATCTGCGCACCTTCTGCTGTGTGCTCGACCTGTGTGTGTTTCTGTTTATATTTTGTGTGTGTATATTTGTGTGCGGTTGCATGTGTGTGCGCACATGCATGAGCACGTACACGCACGCCTGCACACGCATATGCATGTGCTCTCACTCGCTTAGGCACTCAATCACAGGTGCCCTCACTCCTCCCCTCACACACACACACACACACACTCGTGATAGCAAGAACAGAGCGCTCTCTTCTCTTTCATGGATGACCTCAAGACGACCACATCAGGACATGTTCACCAACCCAACCACGCCCCCTCCACCCTCCACCCCCGCCCCCATCCCAGCCCACCCTCATTCAGACAAACAGTTCGTGCCTTCTGACCACCAGGCCCCAAACAGCCCCCCTCTAAGCTGTTCCCAGTGTCGACCTCTCTAATGACCTGGATGGGTAAGTGTGTTACAGTAAATGACAGAAAAGACCCCCCCCCCCCCCTCCACGCACCCACCCTCTCCCTTCCAATCTTCCCTCCCTCCTTCCTTCCCCTCCCTCTCTCTGTCTTTTTCTTTTTTTCTTTCTCCGTGCCCCCACACAGCGTCGGTTCCCAGACGTTCCCCTCCGGCCGAGGGTCTGTATTTACTTTGGGATTACAGGAACAGGCCACATGGTGATCTGGTACTGTAGAGGACACACAACAGCCCCCCCCCCCCCACCCCCCTTCATCAGGTCACCTTCGGGGTGACCTGACGAGGAGGCACAGGTCAAACTACGATTCCCAAGAAAACCTGGCAGTACACGGTGGTGTGTGGTACATGAAGAAGAAATGGTATATGGAGATACATACCATAATAGCTTTTTCTTGGCTTGAACTTCGATGACAGGCGGTTTTCAGCCTGGCACCACCCTTCCTTCTGCAAAGGTATTTATGTGGGTGCTTGTGATGTTTCACTCCCTGTCTGAACCAAGCAAAGGCGCCAATATTAGAAGCAGGTTTCTCTTATCAAGCATCAGCTGCCTGGTTGATATATTCTTTCCTCCGGTGTGTGGGTGGTGCAGTATGCTGATATATGGAATCCATATTACTTTCCTGGGTGGTCAAATCTGGACAAAAGCAAGTCCAAAAGAAGAGACTTGGTAATAAATGCGGAAATATGTTCACCTACGCATTTCAGTCATAGTGTATTTGGTCTTCTTCTTAAAAAGGCTTTGGTCTCGTTTAGGAAATGCAGTGGGAAGGTGAAAGAGAGAAAGAGAGGAAAGAAGACAGTAAGGGAGGATGGATGGATGAAGGGGATGGATGAAGTTCAAACCTCAGCCAACACAGACGGAGCTGGCTCTCAGCACCTCGTACCCTGTATCAGTTCAGTATTTGTGTGTGTGTGATTGAATGTGTACAGTGTGTTTACTTGCTTGTTTGTTGGCGTGTCTGTGTTAGAGGAATGGAGCTAGCTGTACACGTCTTATCCAGCTCCATTTCTGGTGTGAAAGGTGAGCAGCAGTGGGCCGTGGTGGAGCCAGGGGCGCGCTCTTCATTGTTAGAGGCCGGAAGGGACCTATTGAGGGCTGGTATTGATGGTAAAGGTATGGCTCTGTGGAAGTTAATGTGGGGAGGGAGTGTTGGTGGGGGTGGTGGGGGTGGTGGTGGTGGTGGTGGGGGGTTGCAAGTGGCCCAGCGGTGTTAGGAGCTTACCTTGGGAGAGGGAGGGGGAGTTGGGGGGAGGGAGAGTTGGGGGGAGTTGGGGTGAGAGGGGGTTGGAAAGGAAAAGTAATTACAGATGATACAGCACCAAAAAGAGAGGAAATTGATGAAAGCAAACCGGTGACCGGGAAGTGGGCAGGGGGCTTTGTTTCCTCCTCAATTAAATGGAAACGTCTTGGTGGTCTTGCTCTCCTCTCCGTGAGAGGGCCGAGGTGGCGGGGCTCTGTCAACATCACACCGCAATCTAGGACTGTGCATGTGTGTGTTCACGTGTGGGTGCGTGTCTGTGTTTTTCAGGAGTGTGTGTGTGTAGCAGTAGCGGATTTCTTGGAAGGTGGTTGGCCGAGGAGCTGATGTTGATTGATTGGTGGACTGCAAAGTCTCCTGGGAAATAGAGTATCACAATGTGTTGCGTGCTACTGGATGCTGTAGATATTACTGGTTATATGTTGAAAAGTTGTTGGCAGTCTTGAGGATACAAACATTTTAATTTTGAGTGTGAATATGTTTTGTAAGAATATGTCGGGTTTTTGGCAATGAGATTAGATGAGGCCTAAACCACATTTTGTATAAAAGTGTTTTTCTACACAGTACATTTAATTACAGTCTGCGAGTATTTGTTTTCAGCCAATCGCAGATGTTTAAGCTGAGCGTATGTGCATTTGATTTAAGCAATGTATTCGGTGTGGTCTCTAAATAACCTTTTTTGTTTTCAAACAATGTCCACCCAAAATATTCATTTAAACCTTCCTGTTAAGCCGTTGCAGTGCTACACACGTTTCTAATATGTGTGAATTTATACACATGTGGAAAAAATATGTAAAAGTCTGCATGCCAACACTCATCATCCTTCACCAAAACATTTAAAACTATGTCCCATTCTTCCCCCTTCAGGCTTGTAAAACTATTCATACTGTACGCCTCCGTGTATGCCAATGAGAACCAGTGAGCGAGAGAGTGCACAAGAGAGAGAGAGAAAAAGAAAACAGGTTGTCAGTGTGGCTGAACAACAGAACCACGTTTTCCCCCTCGGGCTCAGCCTCCACAGATGTTTCATTCAGGTTCTTGATGGCAGGGCCGGCCTGAGAGGTGCTCCAGCCCTCCCAACACAATCCAGCCCCCATTGTGGGTCTGAAGCAGGGGAGCTCAGCTCCTTGTTTACGGCTAGTCCTACCCACCACCCCCACCCCCAACCCACCCCTTCTTCTCCTTCTCTCCTCCCGTCCTCCCTCCCTCCTTGTCCACCCCCTCTCCACCCCCTCCCCTCATGTTAGAAGGGGGAACAATTGGGAAGGGCTGTGCCCAGAGTGAGAGCTGGGCGGGCGGTGTGTGTGTGTGTGTGTGTGTGCGGGTCAACAGAATGGGGCTGTGAATCCTGTGTGCCTCTGAATCCTCCGGGTGGGTGGTCTGTCTCTCTCTCTCAGCTCTCTCTCTCAGCTCCCTCGCCTCCCCTCCTCTCTCCCCAACACCTCCAAGAAGGAACGATTAGCTCATCCACTCGGCCAAGGCCGGCCCCAGTGCCTGGACTCTGATGTGACGATAAGTGGCCCCGGGACCTGGCCAGGGGACATACTCAGGCCTGGATTAGCTAGATGGCTAACAGACTCCTGTGTCCTGTCATTGAGCCAAACCTGGCCAGTCAACACAAGGACAATCTAGACCAGGCTAAACCAGACTTGCCACAAGCAGGCCAGGCCAGACCAGATCAGTCCAGGAGAATCCAGATACCAGACTAGGCTGCAACCGGCCAGATCAGACTAGGCCAAGCTGCACGTGATGTGCTACTGGTGGCCCTCTCTGAGGCACTCTGGAGGCTGTGTGGCAGTTAACACTGATCCCCCTGCTGATCACCTCCAGCACGGAGAAGTAAACTGTTATAAATGAACCAAGCCTCTGCGACAAGGCGACAAGGCTCTGACACACACACGCCTAATCAACACACACATGCGTCACTCCCTTCCTTTCCACAGACTCGCCATCATATACCCACTGTTCATAAGAACCCGGCAGTTTGTCTATCCACACACTCAAAACCCTCATTAGGAAGAAATTACAAACCCTAGAAGAACACAGCATGAAATTCAATTTAAACCTTATACTGTATCACACCCACATTCGACCATCTACTTATTGACTGCTCACGTTCATTAGGCCCTTACATACCTAGTCTCACCTCTACAGTTTCCACTACCTTATGGTAATGATTTACACTAGAGATCTGAGATCCGAGAGCTCAGTCTTTAAACCTCACTCACAATCAAAGTAAACATTTTTTATAAAAGCTAGATTGGTGGTAAATGGGTAATTGTTTTACTGCATTGGATACAAAGCAAACATATTTTTGAAATACTTGGTATCTCTCATTTACCACTTCAGTTTAGGCCACAATTCAACCAATTGAATTTAAAATTGGGAAGGAAGGAGCTTTCCCTTGTTAATGGGGACATCTAGTGGGAAATAAGTGTCATTGACCATGGCTCCACCTGCATGCACCTGCTATCATGAACATGGCAGTGTACTTCTGCTGCACTGTCTACCAGCTGTAAGGCAATTATCCAATAAAGCCCTTCTTTAAAAAGCTCAAATTTAAACTTTGTTTGGTTCGTTTTCATGTCCTGTCAGTCCTACATTTTGCAGCCACGTTGCACTTTACATGTTCTCCCTCAAGACATGAGGAGACACGGGCCAAAACCCAGATGAGGAGGCATCTGTCTCATCAAGATGAAACAAAATGCCATGACCTTATGATACCATTGACCTTATCATCCAATATGATGGAAGACATGGGCGTTGGATGTTCATTTGAAGGATGACAAAACTAAAAAGAAAGTCTGTGACCAAGTTCCTCTTTCCTTGTTTCACCATGTCATTGCCAGAGGGGTGGGTCCACTTTTGAGCTCATTTGTAAGGTATCGCAATACACACTGGAAGGAACACAGTGTCCTTACAGGCAGCAGCATCTTCAACCTTCTTATCTGGTACTACATGAGAGCACCTGCTAACTGAAAAAAATGCACCTGGTTTTGTATCTCCTTATCTTGGGTAAGCTACTGCTTAAAGGCTTTCAGGTCTGTGCCAGTAGCACTGGATGCAGTTTGATATAGATATGGGTTCTGGGTGTGATGGTTTTGGTGGGTTCAAGTGCTGCTTTGTTTATTTAGTCGTTAATTCAATAGATTTACTCCTAATTTTCTTATTGTACCTTGCGTTTTATATGGTGAAAATGTGCTTGGTTTAATCAAAGATGTGTCAAAGATGACACTTTTCCTTAAAAATATTTTCCTTTGTGTCGAGCATCAGTCAGGCTGTCAGTTCATGTACATATTTATGATATATGATCATTGTTTGTGGGTATTTAACTGTGCTGTACTGTATGTCCAGGTTCTGGCCTGCCTTCTGCCACGGCACAGGCCAATATGACCAGTCCACCTGTAAATCAGTCTTCAACACCAGCTAACACCATGGATACAGCTTACAATACAGATGTTGGCTCCACGCTCTCACCTGACTCAGGATCAAACAGCACGCACCTAAACTCTACACTCTCTGGTAAGAACAGCTGACCTGGGATCTTTATAGGCCAGTCTAATGTGTATATAATGTGAATGTGATGCTGTAACATTCCCTTCATTCAAACCTGACACAGATGACACTACAGCGCACGCTAATTACAGCAACGCTACTAACAGCTCTATGGTCACAACTCCTATTTACATGCCTACCATGACCACAGTTGCCCCAGTACCAGCAAATACACCTACCCCAACTAAAAGAGGTGAGTTGAGCAATCCCCCTCAGGACCCATTTATCATACTTGTCATGCCCCTTGCTAGTTTACACTGGTGGTTGGCTGTGCATCGTATGGTTGGCGTCTGTATTTGTGAAAGGCAGGGGAAGAATGAGGAACCACACTGAGGGCAGGATGTGACTGCACCATGCAAGGGATTTCCGATTTAGATGTGTCAGTTTGGTCCGCATCTATTCTGATTCTGATCTCTACTGATTAAAATGATGTATGTGTTTTTAGAAGAACTTCTTCCAAAGCCAAGCCATATGACGCCCACCAGTCCATACAAAAGCAACGGCACCGGTAGGAGATTCTGTATTTTCATATACTATCAAAGTGTGTACAACAAACGTTCTTCTCTTTAAACTTGGGGAAAAGCCTGTGATGTTTATTCCTTTGTTTTACCACTTATCAATTGTCATTCACAACCTGTCACTCTTAACTTCTCCAGTCACTGTCATCATCATCCTGCTCATCATTGCTGGTCTAGTAATTGGTGCTGTATGTTTCCTCTCACGGAAGAGGTCAAGGGTGAGCACATCCACTAGCCAACTCCTTTAAATGACATATTCCAACACAACCTGGCCACAAAGTGAACCATAAGTATTGAGATTAGTTTGGGTCTCACCAAAAGATCCCCCACACTGGGAGAAAAGCAAAAAGTTCTGATTTGAAAGTTGGAAGTCATTAAGAAAAACCAGCTTGACTGTACAACATGGAGGGCAGCATTCACATGAGTGTGAGCGTGGATGTGACCTGGTTGCATGTGTTTGTAGCGGTACTCCGTAGACATGCACTCGGGCAGACAGGGGGAAGCTGAGGTCCCCCTCAGCACCATGGAGCCCGAGGGCGCTGACGACTCTTCGTCCAGGAACGGTGAGGTCACCCTTTGAGAGTTACATTTACATTTAGTCATTTAGCAGACACTCTTATCCAGAGCGACTTACAGTAAGGACATTCTCCCCGAGGCAAGTAGGGTGAAGTGCCTTCCCCAAGGACACAATGTAATTTGGCACGACAGGGAATCAAACCCACAGCCTTCTGATTAATAGCCCAACTCCCTAACCGCTCAGCCATCTGACACACTATAGTCACACATGGTCACATTGCGAGAAAACGAGAGAAAATATGGTCACAGCGCGAGAAAAAATAAGTGCTCAGCACTTATTTGTAAACAGAGCAGGTATTTTTTTACATCTACTGTTACTGGTACAAACTGCTGTTTACAACATAAAACAACCTTCAAACCTCCTCCCTCCTTTACCCCCAGGCATGCAAACCTTTGCTGGTGCTACCGCCGGAGCCAAAGACCCCACCCCGACGACTGACGCTAAGAAAGGGGAGGAAGAGAAAGGTGAGAGAGGTTCATCTTCATCCCGGGGATGTCTAACAGTCAGGACCTACTGTGCAGTATAGTACAGTGACAAAACGCAGCCTAAGAGCACAGTCTCTGTTCAGAATTAGGTGTAGAGTGATTATTTTGGGTTCTGTGTCCTTTGGCTTCCTCTTTCGCAAAGGGTTACACTTTAGCATGAGAAGAGAAGGTATTTTCCCTTACAATACCTAATGACGATATTATTTTCCATTCTAGTAGCTTTTGCTGTACATTTTTGTGGAAATTGAATTTCAACCAGAACCAGTTAAAATGTGTTAATGTTTTGCACTCTTTGTAATATCCTATTTTCTTCACGTCCCCAAAACCACAAACCTGTGACATGTTAGTTCTCTTTTGTCGAGAGACAGAACAGGCACGACACAGTACAGTCAGAGACACACAGTATCAAATATTCATTTAATTCAAGATCAAGGACATCATGTCATGCAAGACAAACAGACCAAATTGCAGAACCAGAAAAAGTCTGGGTGAAGGTGTATGGGTAGGAAGAATAAAATGGATGAAGAAGAAGGATGGTGCCAGGATGGCTGTTACGTACACTGTCTTTAGTGTGTAGGCACCTTAACTAGTACCGCATACCGTGTTACGACCCCCCACAGAGGGTGTGATTGTGTGACAGATTAATTTCACCACATAATGAGTCATTCTCTATTTAAAGATAGAGAGCTGCTTCATGTTTATTCCTGTTTCTAATCAGACAGGATGTGGACAATGTACTTCACCCTTGCATCTCACATGATGCAAGCAGATCCGAGAAATACTTTTAAAAGGGATGCAATTCTAGTTCTCAACACATGGTGGAACAGGAATTCAAGAGAATGCACATTGGAGTCTAGAGTCATCGATATGTTGCTCACAACCGCAGCTTTTTTAGCAATGGATTGCATTGATGTTCTTATTTTATCAACAAGACTAGTGATGGTTTTGTGAAGATATTATGTTTCAGATAGGTACAGCATTATGCAGCGTGTAGATACATACAACACCACCAACTATCCTGATAAAGATGAATTGCTGGCTTTTTAAATGTTTATCTTATACTATATGTGTTACATTCAAACAATCGACAAAAGCACAGGACAATAAACAACGTTGTGCTGTAGGTCTTTCTAAACTACAACTGTCCTGGAATCCATTCCATTGTAACAGTTTCAAATTGATCGAAAACACAGTCATTATGTAAAGGGGAATTCCTTCTTTTTTCCCTTTGTGTTTGACTGTACTTTTGACTGTATTAAAAAGTGTTTTAAATCAGGAAGTGAAGGATCAAATTCAGATGTTTCTCAATGGTCTTCCAAGAGGAGAGTTACTATGTCAGTCATGTCTTAGCATGTCTGTCTGCCCTGGGCAATACTCATACTGTGGAGATGGTCAGTTTGGATGACTGGTTGTAAAGATACCCATCCCCCCCAATGCATTTTTCCTCCATTCTTTCTCCTTCAGGTGTGGAGGGAGAGAGAGAGATATTTGGTGTGACCCTTTTATGTGCGAATGATGTGATGAGTGTGTGCATTGGCCTTGTTTGTCCAGTGAGTCTATTAGTACAGACCCAAACAAGGGTTAAAGTGGTGGGGATTATTTACATCCGTGTGCTGCACTACAAGTCAAGTGATTTATTATCAAACGCACAGTATCATTCATAATAGTGTATAAAGTCATTCTGAACAATGAAGTTTGTGTGACATGACAAGCAATAGCTATATACTGGTATGAAAGGAAAATAAATATTAATTTAAATCACTAGCAGTGATTTAAGGGAGTCAGGTGGCTGAGCGGTGAGGGAATCAGGCTAGTAATCCGAAGGTTGCCAGTTCGATTCCCGGTCATGCCAACTGACGTTGTGTCCTTGGACAAGGCACTTCACCCTACTTGCCTCGGGGGAATGTCCCTGTACTTACTGTAAGTCGCTCTGGATAAGAGCGTCTGCTAAATGACTAAAATGTAAATGTATATTGATTTAACCGCAAAAATAGCAGTAGCCTAATGGCATTTCAAAAGAGGAAATATGGACAAGAATAGCAAAACATGCATCAAGACACAAATGAGGAAGGCTTTGCAAAGGCTTTCTCAAACTGCTTCCTGCAAGATCAGCAAGGCAGAAAAAGGAAATTGCTAACTTACTTACTCCATTTGTTAATTTCTTCATATTCTGCTACGTTTCTATTCTGCTTGTGAAAGCATCTCAAACACACAGTTGGGGCAAGGGGGGGGGGGGGTGGAGGGAGGTGGGGGAGGGAGGGAGGGGGGGTTGCTAGGGAGGCACCCTACCACCTGTAGTACAGAAGTAGAAAAATCCCCTCACTTCCTTCCATCCTGTCTCCTCTCCTCCCTCTCTGTCCTCACCCCATCCCTCCAGCCCCTCCGGTCATAATGAGGGGGTGACCTTGCTTTCCCACAGCCTCCAACAGCTGTGTGGCTGGGACTCTCTCTGGGCTAGTCCTTCATGGCTGGGACTCTCTCTGGGCTAGTCCTTCATGGCTGGGACTCTCTCTGGGCTAGTCCTTCATGGCTGGGACTCTCTCTGGGCTAGTCCTTCATGGCTGGGACTCTCTCTGGGCTAGTCCTTCATGGCTGGGACTCTCTCTGGGCTAGTCCTTCATGGCTGGGACTCTCTCTGGGCTAGTCCTTCATGGCTGGGACTCTCTCTGGGCTAGTTCTTCATGGCTGGGACTCTCTCTGGGCTAGTCCTTCATGGCTGGGACTCTCTCTGGGCTAGTCCTTCATGGCTGGGACTCTCTCTGGGCTAGTCCTTCATGGCTGGGACTCTCTCTGGGCTAGTCCTTCATGGCTGGGACTCTCTCTGGGCCAGTCCTTCATGGCTGGGACTCTCTCTGGGCTAGTCCTTCATTCCTCCCCATCATTGTATCATAACCAACCAGGACCCCGTCTGGTTTGGCACAGGAGAAATCCCCTCTTCACAAAGACAGACAGACACACACACACACACACACACACACACACACACTGTAGGCAGAACCACTTGAGTGCAGGTGCTTAGATTGAGGATGCTGTTATTACATGGCAGCTAATGATAAAGCATGGTAGGTTTCAGTAGTACATCTGACTTGCCTCATTGGTGGAAATCACTGTTAGGGTGTGAAGTTGAAAACTATGTTGTTGACTGGACTTTTACAGAGATTCAAAATTATAGGGGTGAGTACGGTTCTTTGTTCACAGGAAGATAAAACATTGTTGAAAAATGATAGGTTGTTTTTGAGTAATTCTGATTATGCTGTGCATTTAGTTTCAGTGCATACAAAAAGTGAGTTGCAAAGTTTATTCTGAGCAATAACCTGATATAATCTCATTCTTTGACAGTGGATGCAGACAAACCAGCCAATGACTCTGTTCCTGACCCAAGCCCAGCCTCAAGCCCAGCCCCAAGCCCAGCCCCAAGCCCAGCCCCAAGCCCAGCCCCAAGCCCAGCCCCAGGTACCCCTGAGGGGGACAAACCAGGAGAGCAGGCCCCTGTGGAGGAGACCCAAGTGAAGAAGACTGACAATGAGCTCAAATCCAGCCAGACCTCTGAGTCACTGAAAGAGCCCCCCAATGTAAACAACAACAACTCCATGAACGGACCCGCTGGTTAGTATTGGTCAATACCATAGTCAACATCTATATAAATAGTCAATTCTCGTTTGTTTCCATAGTAACAGGTGAAGCAATCAAGCCGTATGGTTTTATTTATCAAAATGTTTTACTTATAGTATCTGGATACAGATAATGAGAGTAAGTTGATTTGTGTGTATGTGTGTAAATACACACACACACGTTCACACACACGTACACACATCATCTCGCTCAGGGTTAAAAGTTTACACAGTGGTAGCCAGTAGCGCTGCTGTATGTTTAGCATGCCTCACCCTGGGGGTTGACATTATAGCACAGGATGGTGTGAGTGCGACAGCTCCCAGACTTTGTCCATATTCCATGACTAACACTTGGTCAGCTCGTGTTTCAACAGTTTCCCCCCTGTAATTAAGCAATGGAGTCTGTACCAACACCTTAACTGTCACCCGCTATTTTTCCAAGAGAAAGAATGAGTGCTCTGCCCTTTTGGAATGCAGCATTACATCGTTCAAGTCACTTACTGTAGCGCCGCCACCAACTATGGTGAAAGTCAGTCCCGAGCATGCATGGCTGAAACACTCATGGCTGATGGTGTTGGCCGTGACAGGGCCATCGTTAGCAGCGTGTGTGTGTGTGTGTTAGGGTCATCTCCTCTCACTGAGAACATGTCATGGAGGTCATTACAAGAGAGAGAAGGAGAACTCCAGATGGCCTTTTCCCTCTCTCAATGCTCTTTCAAAGCTTGGAATGTGGATGCCGCCATCAGTATGGAGGACTACAGTATGGCTGTGTCAGTTTGGCGCCTGTTACTGTCCTTCTACTGTACTTATGGGGTACACTGAATGCCTCCGTGCACTTGGGTCAGCCACTTTCTATTACATCTCATTATAGTGCTCACTACAGCACTCACTTATTATGGAACACCCCTATACTTATTATAGAACACCTCAATGTCCATCTTTTCCGTCACTTCAATCAGAGTTTTGTTGAATTTTTCGAGTTCCATCTCCTTGTTTCCCCATCATGAATCCCCTGTCTTTCCTGAACAGGAGAGAGGCAGCGCCGTAGCTTCTCCCAGATCCCCCAGGACAACCCGGTGTGAGGTCCACCCCTCCTCCCCTCTCTTCTGCAGACACGGAGAACCAAGGTGAGCCTTCTACAGAGCTGGACCCCCAGACAACCCTCCCCTTTTTGCCCCCACACCCCCGCCACCACCTCCATCCCACCACCCCTCAGCTGCAGCTGCTGGACCACTTACCCAGCTCAGGTGTTGGTAAACGGAGAGCCCAGTCCCCAACCTCCACTGGTTTCCACGGCCGCAAACGACTTCTGGTCGCCATCGTGTTACAGGACGCCCATCCAGAATTGACGTCGATTATAAATAGGACATGAGCACCAAATTGACTCATACTGCAGGTTATTAACATGTGGTTATCTATATTGCCCCCCCCCCCCCACCCTTGTCTTCATAAATCATCTAAATCATGTTTCAGTACATGGATGTATTAATACTCTCTCTGAATGTTAGCTGTGGAGAAATTCCCGAAGAGATGTCTGGTTCTTGTGTGGTTGCTGAGGTTCCGTCTCATTGCCGGTCATAACATATTGCTTTTTAATGGAATTTGTATACAGCCACATTATGTTTCACCCCTATGCAAGATGCAAAAGGTGTCATTATATTCAAGATCCACTGTATTCAAGTTAGTTATTTCTATATCTTTTTTTTTATCTTTGATTAGTGGGTAATAATTCCCATAATATCAAGACTCAACCATCATTCATCACTGTACATTTCCCCAGTGCTCTGTCCTTCTGACTACTCATACGACTACTCATACCTTGGCCTCTTCTCATTCCTTAATGTCATTTCTTGTTAACATCCTGAGAGATTCCCCCCGCTGCACCTTCTTTGCCACTCTCCGTCAAATCATCGTCCCCTTCGGGATGTTCTCGTCTGCTGCACCTGTGCTGTGGTTTGCGCTCAGAAGCTTGCCGCACCGAGGCCCTCAAGGCCCGAGGAATTCCCGCCGCTCTAAGCAGCCGATGATGGGCCCTGATCTCAGGCCGTGTTAGCAGTCACGGTTTCCGTCCCTTTTCACAAAAAGCCCTGACCCTTAGAAATCCCTGGAATCCATCCGCAGTGATTATAATGTATCTGTCTTTTACATCTCACCTCCTCTGTAACTTCTAATCTACTATTTGGTAGGTCAAAGAAGGCCTTCCCTTCGATGCCCCTCAAAATGATTACGTTTTGTGAATTTCATAATTGTTTATTTATTCTTTTTTCTTTACGGGGGGGGGGGGGGGGGGGTGATTGTTGTAGAACAATGAGCTGTGGACAGGCATCTCAGTCACAGTATTTGGTCCTGTTCTGTGACCAGTGACAGATGTTGCCCACTCAGCATACCTTGACAAACCTGTCCTGACAGGGTCTAAAGCCCATTGTGTGGCGCTGCGGTCAGGGATTGAGTGTCGTGGTCCATCAGGGTATGGAAATACTAACCACTTGTAGGCTGAGACACTGCCATTCCCTGGATATCACTCTCTCTGGCCTGTGATGTCACTTCCCCTCACTTTATAAATGACAGCAAGGGTGACAGAAACCAGTTAAGGATCTGGAAAGTTAAGACACACAAAAGTTTGGTGCCATGACATGGACATAGCCTTGGTGTTGCGCAACACTTTGTCGTCGTCCCCACTTCCCCCTCCCCCCACACCCACCTACCTCCCCAACATGGACCACCAGCACCACCCTGCCTCTGCACCGACCCCTCTTAATGGGGGGGCGGGGGATTTGTGTGGCAGCCTGTGGCGCCATCCTGTGAGAAGAAAGGTCAGGTTTCCCCAACCCCCTCTTCTTGTCCTTCTCCACAGGCCACGCTGGGTGAAGGGATTAGGAATGTGTTGCACAGGGGTGGTCAGTGGGTGGGGGTCAGATAAGTCGGAGCGGAGCAAAGGAAGCTGTTTAGGAGAAGCACAGGTTTACTCTCAAGAATATGTACCAGACAAACACCTTTGTAGACCATCGAGTCGCGCACAGGCAGACACACAGGAAAGACCACCTGCAGCGCACATAAAGGCCACTCATGCACCATTTCAGGACAAGTTACAACTTCAGAGAAAGTCCTGTTATTTCAACAATTTTTTTTCCGAACGATTGTATGCTGTAATTACAATCGTTGTCTTTTGACCACCATTATTAGTCAGACTAGACACAGATGACGCTAGACCCGAGTCGTCCTCTTAGAGGGGGCTGTGTACGGTGTCACCTAACGATGGACATTGAAGATGTCTGTCATATACACATTACGCTTGGTTAAGTTATATTTATTCAACTCTTAAGTGTAGGAACTGTAGAACAAGTAGAACTACAAAATAAAAAATGTTGACAAAGGTTATTTAACATGAGTAATGTGCTAATGTAAGCATAAAAAGGGACATTTTAAAAGGAATTACTACATAATTTGTCAGTGTGAATTATGATCGACTTTAAACATAACTCTGTATATATAAACTAACACTAATTGGCCTTGGGAATGTCCATAAACTTTTGCAAAGTCAAGACGGTCCACGTTTCTTGAACTCCAGCAGGTTATTGATATGGTGTCGAGTTTCGTGCTTGAGGAGTTATGGATCCCCTTTGCAAAAGCTACATTATTTATAAGAGAGAGAGAGCCACTGATATGCCCATGGTGGACTTTATTGAGCTTGGAAGGGGTGAGAAAGATATTAACGACAGAGGCGGTCACTGATATCGAGTTCGGCCTGAGAGAAACTGACTTGAAAGCTTGTCCACGTAACTCACAGTTTGGTACTTATGCATGTCTTAAAAATTCGTAACGTAAAACCATTATGAAAAACGGAATGAGTCCTGCCTTTTGAAAAGGTTGAGTCAGCTGTACAGAGAAGCAGGAGATACCAGAACAGGAGAACCACTTATCAATCACACCTGGTTTAGGCAGAGGATGAGCACGATGGAGAAGGAACTTGAAAGGGCCCCAACTAGATAATGGACGTGGGGCTGACAGCTCATAAAGCAGTATAATTAGACCTGGAGCTTAGGGGGTATGATTTTCCAATCTGCGGGAAGAGAGGCTTTCATGTCTGAGGCCAACACTGCAGGGAAAGCCTTCCACGGACATCGGAGGGGTGCAAGGGAGCCTCGTAAATCTCTCCGGAATAATGACAGACGCTGTGGTGCTTACCTGTCTGACTGTGGGATACCCCACCCTCTGAGAGAGAGGGAAAGAACAGGTAAGGGAAAGAGGGAGAGAGAGAGAATGTAGCAAGGAGACAAGCCTAGTAATTAGCATGAGCAATTTCATTAGATGGCATGCTCATACAATGAGACGGGACACCACTGTAAGGGTCAAAGGTCAGGTTTGTCGGAAAGCCTGTGTGTGTTTACGGTGGGCTGGCAGAGGAGGAGGTGTGGAGACAGAGGAAGGTTCATCTCAGTAATAACAGTGACTGGAAGCTTCCTGGATGCGAGGTTTGATGTGGCTTAGATGAGCCTCTGTTATTTTACCTGGACATCTTTACACACATTCACATGTACACACATGCCCACACACATGATGAGTGTGTGTGTAGGTGTGTGTGTGTGTGTGTGTGTGTGTGTGTGTGTGTGTGTGTGTGTGTGTGTGTGTGTGTGTGTGTGTGTGTGTGTGTGTGTGTGTGTGTGTGTGAGAGAGTTTGTAAAGCAGATGATATGATACAGGCCCAACTGTGCCACATCAAACATCACATTCAGGAAGCTACACACACACTTACACACACCATAAACTTTATAACAGGGAGGGACTGATGGAAAAGCAAGCTGGGACGCCCCTCTCACTCCCCCAGGGCAGAAGCAGCTGTTGGAGGCTGATCCCAGACCAGACCCTACTGTACATTTAGGTATAATTCTACTGTAGCTCTTCCACAAGAATTCTGATAGGATCGTGGACCTGGGAAAATGTGTTTGTTTAAAGTTGTCATGCAGTGCCAACATTGTTGGTGACGTTGATTTTGACTGGAATATTCAGTAATTGGCAACGGCAGTACCATTGAGACAGAATAGAATGTGGATCCTGGCCTAACAACAGGGCATCTTTAACCTCCAGCCTCCCGTTGAGTCCAGAGAGTTGGGATCATTATGCTATTGTCCATGAATCTATTTTTATCATGGGCCATGTAACACAATACCAGGAATACTTAGTGTACAGACGGTTTTCAATGGAGAATTAAGTCATGTTATCACTGAGAATTCATTTTAGATCATGTTACATGTAGTTCATCATGGTTACAATTGCATAGCTGGCATCACTTATTATGGCTCCATAGAAACAAGAATAAGCCATGTTTTGATAACATTAACATATACGTTATCCTGCAATGTGAGACATTTGAAATATAATAAGGTTTCAGTGTTGATAGTATTTAACCTGTCTGCGTTCCACACTATAGCCTGATGCCATACTATTAAATCTCCTGACTGGGTTTAATGTGCCAGAGTGGTAAGCACTCTTGTAACTATATTCGTGTTGTGCGTTCTTATGTTCTTAGAACGAAGCTCTACTTCGCAGACGAGGCAATGTTGATACTGTGGATCCTGTAGAATCCTGATATCATGATAAACTGACTTCTGACTGACTGAGGAGACATGTAGTCTGATAATTATAGCAATTGTAAAAGGAACACAACAGCGCTATACAAAATGTGTTTGTTGTAAACAGCGTAAAACATTTAAGCAACCTATAATTTCCCCAGTTAGAACACACTCTCCTTCAAAACAGGCCCGCCTCCGTGTCTTTGTCCCGGCAGTGTGACATGACAGAGGCTTCCTTTGATGTTGAGATTAACAGCATAAAGTCCTGAGACACACCATTTACGCATGCACACACACACACACCAGACCAGAGAAACACCAGAGTACATTTAAGGTGCCAAGCTACATCAGTCAGTCACAGGCTTTTGATTTCCCTGTAAATCCTCACACCTTCTTTGTTTGTCACTGTTTTTACTGTCAACCCATCTAGGTTCGTAACATGATAAGTGGGAGTGGGAGTAAGTGGGAGTTTTTGATACTATTTATATATCTATCCATATATATGGATATATATATATACAGTATATATATATATATGCAGCATGGGGTGCATATTCACCTCTAGCAGGGTCTTCCTACAACACCCGCTATCCAGCTGTCCACTCCTAACTTTTTATAAGCGACCTGGCTGTCCTTAACAGTCAGACGTATTTGGAAAGTCTAAATATGTCTGAATGCGTGGGTGAATTTTAAAGTCGGATTCCTAAGGTTGTTCATTTACCCATTACAAATATACACAAGAGCTACAAATATACTCAGGAGCTGACCTTCCTGTAAGCGTTGGTGCTGTTGTGACCTGGTCACAACCTTTTTGCTTTTGTTCGACATGTCTTTCCCAGCGTTCAGTAAAACTTTCATGTATTTTAGATGCTATAGCCACACACCCACAACCGTTAGTAGTGCCCGGCAACATAGCAATACTTTTTATCACTTGTGTGTCAGAGGTCATGGTAACTATGGTGTCATATTCCCCCTTGTGAAAATTCTAATAAAGTAACCATAAAGCCACTCACCAGTGACAGGCATTTGCAATAAAAGACAATGAGTATATTTATTTGATGTGTAACATGGGCCTTAAACTCACCTTGAATGGTCGTTTAAATATAACGGTACTAAATATGGTTCGTTGACTTCTCAGGAAAACCATCATAGTGAACATCCTGTCATTTACATGCAAGAGAGAACAAGCAGAGATGACACCTAGATTGGTTTAACTTGTCTTGTTCTGAAACTTAGCCCCCATTGTGTGGTCATGGTTTGCCTTTGTGAAGGATACCGAGACCTTGACAAATGGGGTCAACTCAATCGAAGGGTTAGGGTTGGGTCATACAAGGAAGTAATAACCAGACAGGAACCTATTTATCCTTCTCCTGTAGCCCTCGTTTAGGGAAATAGGCTTTTAGTAGCCTTGTCTTGTGTTATATATCAAATGTGGATGTGAAATTGAAATTGCGGAAATCTGTTTCAAAACACTCTCAAACAAATTGAAACTTCATTACTCCTGAAACTGCCACAAACCATCATTAAAACATTGGCAGCACTCAGAATGTACATCAGAGGTCTGATGCTTCTCTATATAATATGAGACCCAGTTCAAGTGCCAAACTTGAACTCGGCAACTTATATTTATCCCACTTAGTACTGCTAGTTTATGTACCCCTAGTATAGTTAGTCCACATATTTAAATTTTAGGTATATGTTTATTGTATGCACCTTCCTGCCAAAGCAAATTCCTTGTCTGTGCAAACTTTCATGGCGAATAAATCCCTTTCTGATTCTGATTCTGATTCTGATTGTGACTCTTGCCCACATCACAAAGCAACTGAGTTTGTCTCCTTCCTGCTTGGGTTCCATGACCTTTAGAGTTCACCCTCCTTTGTGGTCACTGAGTTATAAGGTCATGGGTCAGACCAAATGAGAGGGTACACACTGCCTGCAAGGAGGAGAGGGATGGGAACCCTTGTGTCAATCTCAAATCCCTTGCCATCTTACCTTGTCTGATCTAGCAGACTCCAGTGTCTGCTAGATCAGCTCCTTTAAAGGCAATGTCTATCATTCTGGTGAGAGGAATCCTTCCTTGCAGAGATCTTAGGGACACAAGCAGAAGAGCTTTAAGAGATTGTTTTTACATAAAGCAAAACCCTTGAGTGTTCACAGTTCTCTAGTAACCCATGCACAATCCACTTTGACAAACATTGTAAGTGTGGAAACCCCTAACCTAACATGTTTTAGTCGGTTTACATTGACTTACAGTAAATACAGGGACATTCCCCCGAGGCAAGGAAGGTGAAATGCCTTACCCAAGGACACAACGTCACTTTGCTTTGCACAGCCTGAATCGAACCGGCAACCTTCTGATTGGTAGCCTGATTCCCTAACCGCTCAGCCCCGGTTTACAAAAAGGTTCCAGCAAAGCTGTCACGGTTTCTCCTTGCCTCTCTCGTCCTTTTGCCCGTGCTGTGGCAGCTGCTTGCCGTATACCAAAACAGACAGTTATAGCGCTAGCCGTAGGCGCTACACACTACGCACATCCTTCAACAGAGGAAAAAAGAATGACAGGAGAGTGAGGGGATGAAGAATCGGGCCGTAGTTTGATATGCAATACGGAAATGGTGTTAGCACCTCGCTAACTTGTCAACAGATACCAGGTTCCATTGCTCTCTAAACATAGAACAACATAGGTTCAACATAGGCTTTGTCGATGGCTCCGGTCTTTGTCGTGGTCAGCCGGTGACATTGTCTGCAATGGCACCATGCTGGGTTGTCTGTCCTGTCCTAAGCATTACTGATGTACTTCAAGCTTTTTGTGCAAGTTGTTTTGAGGACATGTAACAGCAATGTTGTATTTTAGATCGATTACAAATGTTAGACACGTATAAGGCTTTGATTGATAGCTAATCTCCAAAAATCATTTGTCACATGACACCTTCTTAAGGTTGTCGGCAGTACTAAATGCAGGGCTATACTTTGTCTACGGACGAAAAAATCCCTCAGGGTGGGATTATCCAGATAAACACAGGAGATGGAGTCTGCTGAACACTGGATCATGGAAGTACCCAATCCTCTCAGTCCCTAGATCCCTGAAATGGCTTCTCAACACAGTGTGGATGAGGTGACAGGAATGTTACTTGTTCACAAATCATCCCTTTTTGTTGTCAAAGAGCATCAGGTAAGCCAAAGAGATTTAGCCGTCAGTGGAACAAAAAGATTCTGCCTTCTCACTGGAAAGAGATCATACTCCAAACCAGCAGCCATTATCAAATTTATGCCATGTGACCTTGTGGTCTCCATCGTGAAGTCTATAGTATAATGGAATTGTTGTGTGCTGCTTGTGCCAGTGCATTCAACAGTATGTGGAACCCCACCTGGAATAGACCTGTCATCCCTTTGAGAATTGTGTTTTTATGTCTCATCATTCAATGTGGTTGTTTAAACATTCCTGGTCTGGGTCTTTTGGCCTGGTAGGGCTACTGTGATCTAGAGGGTTCTCAGTGAGAGACTGACAGTCACCTGCTCACACAACCTTAGCCAGGGATCAGGCTGTCATTCCTTGCATCAGCTGCAAACTGACAAGTCACACTGGCACGTGTTAATACGTGTCTTTCACTAGGCAGACAGAGTTTAGCTGAACTACTGTGTAGGTGGAGGAAGTATTCCTCCGAGAGACAGCTTTAGGAATGTAGCACCTTAATTATGCTTACATGGAAGGGCTTTATTTAGTTGGAGCAATGGGTAGATACATTTATAATATTATCTATCAGATCAGATACATTTTTCAGTTCTGTTTGTTTCAACCCACTGTTTTTACACACGCCCATACAATCTGAATTTGCCCCAAGACATTTACCAGACTTCACAGAATATTTGTACAAGCCTACAAGGTATTACTATAGTATCTAGCACAACAAGGCCCTACAATTCACATTCTGTACATGTCTGTGTTTTTACGTAAGGATAGCTAGATAGCTAGATAGATAAATGGATGGATGGATAGATTGTTTGTAGATAGATAGTTTGATCCTACCAATGCAGGAAAAGAGAGCCAACTATATCATGACTTTGGATTTTTTTTTGTCCTTTTTGTTTTGAGTGTTTAAGTATAGAGACAACAAGTATCCCTCAGACAGCAGGCCACACAGTTCAGCCTCAACATATTCTCCAGAGAGACGCTAAATCCCCCTTGGAATGCCCAGTCTTTCAGCAACTAGGTTTCTCCTCCACTGTGATAACCGGCCTCCACTGATGGCTATCAGCTCTTACGACCACAAGCGTAGCTCAGCCACTCTTTTGGCCGCGTGTGAGGGCTCACCTGCAACACGAGCCCTGCCTTGATAATCACATTAGCAGGACTCTGTTACCAATCCACTGTTCCAAACCAGTCCGTTTTATTGGATAGTTGGAGATTAACCCAGGTCAACGTTGAGGGTTTAACAGGTAGATATTGTGGCTTGGAGAACAAGAGACTCTTTTAGAAACATTCGACTGGAGTGAAAATGTGACGCTCAAACCCATTTAGTGCCTCAGCAGTTCTCAGATATGGAGAGTCCATTTGAAAATCCACATGGAAAAGGTAGCATTAGTTATGACTGTACCTTAAGACATTGCAACAACAAGACAGGTGCCTTAAAGTGTATGCCAAATAGTCTTGCCACGCAAACAAATTGCTTGTGTTCAAAGCGAATATATCATGTGAACAATATCCTGAGTTGAACCCAAAGTGGAAGTCAGGGACACCTAGGGGGCATACCTCGTTTTACAGGACCTTGATGTCTTTTCATAAATCAGTGGTGGATTTAGTCAGGTAGACGTTCCCTCAAACAGATGTTTGAGGACAGAGATCAAAGGCCATGGCAAAGGTGTCACACGTACAGACATAGCAGAAGGTGCGGTGGAGGGCGAGGAAGCAGGAGACCGCAGGTCAGCTGACACAGGGACAAAAAGTTCCTGACATTTTGCTCTTTTCTCTTTTCAGAAGATGCGAAGAAAAACTCAAGAAGAAAAAAAATCTGGAACATCGCAATTATTCATCTGACTTGTGTGTATGTATCGATAAGGTTGCTTTTTATGAGCTATTGCCATAACTCACTCATCTTTAGACCAGCACTCTTGATCTTCTTACACTGTACATATTTGCAAGTAACAAGAAAACATTATTTTGGGATGAATTCTTTTTTTCTCTAAATGCTCAAATGTAAATGCCAGGTAGTGCTTAAATGCTTAAAGCATTTTAAAAAACGTTTTTAATTAACTGTATTTGCTGTGTGCATATTTCCATTAACCAATCCAACTTTTGTATTCATACATTTTTATTAAAATGTCTCTGCTTAAGGCTGGTTATGCTTTTTTGTGTTATTTGTGTGCTGATAAATGAACAAGCTTCCTGTCTTTTAATCTCCATGCCCTAACCCAGTCAAATTAGCACCCATTTTGTAGCATCTGTAAAAGTAATCAACAAACCAATATTTTTATATCTACCTCAATGTACACAGTCTAACACTGTGTATTGTACACTGTCATCTAATTAACTAACACAGGCTCCAGGTGCATTAGCTTTAACGTAAAAGCATTAAAAGACAGGAATCCCCTGACAGCATGCCAACCACATTCCTGGGCCACGCTGATGAGGACCTGTAGTGCCTTCTCTCTTCAGCTTTTGGCTGGCCTGTTGTCCAGTAGCCAAGATATTATCCGTGCTAATAATAATCAAAAATATATCTTGGAAGGGGGATGGATGATGCCTTGTATCCTACACCCCATTATCTTTCAGTTAACCAGATGGGTGATCTTCTTCAGGTTATGCATGGCCAGGACAGATAAGTCACCTGTGATGGTTTGGTTGGTGTGTCAGACATTTTCAGCCATGTATCAGGGAGGTCATATATTCTGACGACAGCTATCAGGTCCAGATGTGAAAAAAGGTTTTGAAGAAAAGGTTTCTAAACTTTTTTGACAAATGTTTTGAAACCTTTGGAAACTGTTTTTTCAATACTTTCTTTCAAAAATATTTTTGAAATATGTGACCCCTTGTTTCCAGGTCCAGATCTTAAAGAAAGCATTCCAACAACGTTAACACTAGTGAATAATTATATTATACAATGTTAAATCCCAATGCTATATGACATGCAGTATCTACAGTAATGGCCCAGTGTTTGGGCATGGTCCAGATGCTATATCCAGCCTGTTTCTAGGGCTCCTGTTCTCCTTGGGCACAAGTGATAAGACCAGATAAGTCCCCCCATCAGCTGGATGCTTTCCACCATTAAAAATCTGAAATTCTCTGTAGGTTCTGCGGTCAGGGCACTGACGGCAGCACAGGCACTAGAATGTACACTCCTGTTCTGGAGGCCTGACCACAGTCATGGATGCCCAGCACCAATATGCCAAGAGAGGCAAAATACTAGCCTCCTCCCAGGTCCCTCTGAACCAGATCCAAATGTCTTAGATTCTTGGTATCCCCTATTTATATTCTGTGTATATTTCCAGCGGGTGGATGATTGGGATGCTAGCGGCGAGGGCGAGTGTGAGAGCTAGCGGATAGAAAGTGGGGGCCTCCTTTTCTGGGAGTTATTCTGAGGAGGAGAGGAGGCTGTCAGGTGATTAGATTCGAAATATGACTCAAAGTGGCGAGAGTTTAGGGATCCTCTTTTTTACATTTAATTCATTTTCATCAACAATGTTTATAGCTTAATGTATAGCTTTCCTATAGCTTTCCTTCCTATATGCACATACAGTATGACGCTACACACTACAGAACAATTTGTGCAAGTAGACATGGACTTTGCACGGACAGCTGCATGAATCCAGCTCAGGAATCATCCCTGCCCATCTCATTTGGACCGCGCTGATCTGTTCCCCTCACTCAGTTGTCAGTAGTGGAGTGTGTTTAAGTGTTGAAATAGTTTTGTATGGGGGAGTATACAGTACTTCACAAGTAGTTTCCAAATTCTCCACTGCAAGTGCACTAAGATCCGTACTGTAAACCCACAGAAATGGGTTCTATAGGTTCTCTAACACAGTCGCTGCATGAAAGAAAAGGAACGTATGGGCAAGTGCTGAATGTGTACCATTGCCTTGTCATCCGTCCTGACAGGTGTGCTCACTTGAATACAAAAATGTTGAGATTCTAGCACAGTTAGTGACGAGAGTATTGACATGATAATTTGTCGTCCGTTAGCAAGGTGGCTTTGATGCAGCATGTGTGACTGTCAAGTAAAGTGACTGTTTTCCATAGAAACAACTACACACACACTTGCTCATTTAAAACTGACATGGATGCACATTCACAACTGCCCTGCACAGCTGGACTTGGCCATATATCAACATCACTTTGTGTAGGATGCAGGGTTATGAGATGTTCAAGAGTGATAAACGTTACGGACATGTTAAGAATGCCAGGAATGATCACCACCACAACTCATTTGTGTATACTCAGTTTGAACATGTTGAATACTGCCGATTACTGCAGGACCTGACCACAAAATTATATAGTGCATTATCATTTTGCATTGTGAATGCCCATAAACATATAAAAAATAAAAAGATTCCCATGTTATGACAAATAATTAGAGGTGTTAGATTTGAGGTGACCTGCTTAAATAAATGCATAACTATATTCCATTATTATAAAAATATTTGTCATTAATCAATGTTTTACTAAGGTGCTGTAAAAGACATGTCACAAGTCTCGCTCAGTTACAAAGTTAAGATTTCGGGAGGCTCGGATAGGGATGATAACCTTCACTATTTTGTGTGGCCTGTGTACAGTCTGTGATGATTCCAAAACGACACTTGTTCATATTTTGTATCATATTTACATTCAACAAAACTTCATCAGTGAACTCTTACATCTTGATCATTTCCTTTTAGAGAAACTAAACAACTGCAATTTTCTTTTTTGAAAGCCATGCCATGTGAGATTCCATCTCAATGTCAAATCACTTTGATGAAATGAACAAATGTTGTCAAAGGCAAGAGTGCGTCCCACTCTCTTCCAGTGAGATGGGGTTGAATCCATTCGGTCTTTGTTCTCCATTTATCATGGGTCATTAAGACCTGCTGTCATCATGAGCTAGTCCCCAGGACGAGGAGAGGAAACTGGGTAGTGGAACCTGAATGCCCTGGCCTCTACCCAACCTCAGTCTCTGTTTACGCTGGGCCATAATTAACAGCGTCTCCCGACGGAAGGGAAACCTCACAGAACTCTGCCATGCCATGGATACAGTCAAGCTAATGCCAGCCTGAGAGCTAGAGAAAGGAAATGGGCAGGCTAACAGTTCCAACCTAAAATCTGTTCACCTATGTGTCCTGTATTCCTTTTATGGCTATTTTTTGTTAATGTGTTCTAGAATCAGAGGAAAGGATAACCATCAAAACAAATGCTTGTTACTACAACATGTTAATATATAATATAGCTTAAAGGTTAATAAATGAATGTATGGTTTATCAGTGGAGATCTCAGAGGCAGCATAATGCATATGAACCCTAGAAAAAGGGGGAGGGGAATATTCAAGTGTTTATCTGTAGTATAAAACGCTTGGTTGGTTTGTTTCTATAGATACAACCTTTCGCACATGCCCCCGCTTTATTCCTAACCAGTAGGACGAGGAGGGACCCGACTTATTTAAGGGCTGAAATGAAAAGACGAGTGCTGAACTTCCCAGCGCCCCGTGGCATCCTGGGTATTTGATCCATGCTAAGCGAAGCTCGTCACAAGTAGGTTGCTAAGTGCCACGCGGTGTTGTCTGAAGTGCATCATCATCTCCAGTAAACACAGAGGCCTTTTATTTTTACCGGGGCTATCGAGGGCATCAGGTTCACGCCCATCTCCCGCTCCTCACTCCAGGCCTTGTTCAGTGCCATCCTTATAAATATCCCCCCTTGATACAAAGGATTTATGCACAATAGTTCCCCTGTGCATTAAAGAGATTTGTAGATTATGGGCACTTCATCAGAAAGTGATAAAATGACAACTGCTACAGTGATGTACTGTATTCCTGGGGATGACCTACAGTATTAAATAGGGTGACTGGATGTTGAGGATGACTGTTGAATGAGACATTGAGTGGAATGTACAGTTACTGAAAACATTACGCATATTAATGTTGTCCAGGAACTACGTGCTCTAAATAAACATATTTTTGTAGGCAGAAAAGGTGTCTTGTGTGTATCAAAAATAAAAAAGCACTTCGAGCATCTTTAGCATGTCGTCTTTCTCAAACGGTGTTACATAAAAGGCCACTAAGTATTTTTATCTTGGTGTGACCTTGTGCACCATACCCAATATGCATTCTCACATTCTCACTGCATACAAATTTTGACTGCTCAATTTGTTATGTGTCATGCTGTGTCACTAGAAGCATCTCTCATACTGTCTACCAATAACGGTTCAAATATTCCCGGCTTCACAACAACATTAATATAAATTTGTTGACAAATTGGCATTGCTGTTAGCTGCTGACAAGATGGCTACCGCTTGAATCATGGATGCCTAGATCATGTGTCTCATCATCGGATGAGCACATTTACATCTTGTCCAGAGGGGATTTCCATCCTGTGTGGGTGTAAATCTGATCTGAAACCCAGTGACAGCCCACCGCAAGGGATATATTTGGACTTTCTAGGAATAATTTATAGAAAAGGTCATCATGGGTTTATTAATGCACTACCACGGCCTACCAAGTTTGGTACTATAGGTCACTGAAATTGACGCCACATCCTGCACAAGAAGAACTATAGAACTGTTAATGCTTTATGAGTGAACAGTCATTCTCTCAGTAGAGGCATTTTCTGCAGTCTTTCTGCGACAGAATTGTTGTGTTAAAAGGCAAAGGGGGGTGGGGGATTGGGGAGGGGGTCCCCACCTGTCCTTCCAACTGATGCCAGGTGTCGGGCGCACTGTGTGTGACCGAAGGAGTCTCCAGTGCCGAGACGTCCCGGTGACGTGACCTTAAAGGGCACTACCTCCGTGAACAGGCTGTAAACCTTTGCAGGACCATGTCCGGCAGGTCACTGGGTGGTTACCCATGAATGAAAGTCTGGCCGCTGACAAGGCCCAGTGTTAGTTAGTTAATTTGATACATTTTATTTACGTGATCATTTCTACCATGAGATGTAAAAAAACCCCTGTGTATCAATGAAGTGTCCATGATTAAATACAGGACATCCATATGAGAGAGGTAGTCAAAGTGTCCAACAATTCCTTAAAGTCGAATAAATGATCCCATAAAATAAATAGCTAAATACTGTATAACCTTTAGAGAATAGCTGCTGAACAACCTGCAGCTGAAATGACAGCTGTAATGGCAGGGCTATGGAGACGTTGCTACTGCTCTGTACCAACAGGATGCCCCTGTACTCCGGCTTGTGTTGGAGAACTGGTATGAGAGATGTCAGGCTTGACCTTGGGCCAGGAGACTCGCTGATGGGAATATGATAAGAGAGAGGGTTCACGGTTCATTAGCACCGACCCCATCAAGCACTTTGAAAGACTCCTCTGTTCCTGTGAACCGCTCTGTGAAATTACCAGCGCCGTCTCTTATGGTACCTCATGGCACAGAGCTCACTTCAAAGCAGCTGAAAAGCAAAGGGGCAGATAGTGGGACCTGGCACATAGGATCGTTTTGAAACCCTGATGTAATGTGATAAATGTTCCTGTGTGTTGGCCACTGGGCTTCCCGGTCATATTGATAAATATGTCCATATGTGCATATCAATATATCTAATACTATTTAAAACAGTGTGGTTGCCTCATTGCCTTGGTATTTTGTTTTGGGTAATATTGAAAATGTGGTTCATAGAAAGCTTATCTTATTCACCATGTTATCCATTAGAGGGCACCATCGTCAGCATTCCATACCATCCTGCTTGCAAAGATCCTGTTTAAAATATCTTTATTTTAATGAATAAAATCAACTAAATCTATGCTGTAAAGCCGTCAATGTCTATATACAATGCCTTATACTAAAATAGCAAATCCACAAACGAAAGGCTATACTAATTGTATATTCATGTCAAAAACTTTTACACATCATGTGAGTAACATTAGCAGTGTCTGCAATGTCCTTGAAGGGAAAGTAAACAAAACCTAATCAAATGAAATTCATGTAACAGTAACTCTATCCTAAAACATGTAGACTTTTCTGAAACAAACACGTGTGTGCAGTTCTTTATCTGAAGTATTTGTATTTGTTTCAAGATTTTGAATCAAAGGCACAGCTTTCTTTTCTGTTGTTGCACAAAGATTACTAAGAGAAAGGGGAGAGTGGGTTAGGTAGTTTATGACAGGGCGCATAATAGGGAAGCTGGGAGGGGATAGGCAGGCATAGTTTAAGAGGCCGTCCAATGTGCTTTCTTAAATTAGCTGTGGGGGCAGGAGGCATGCTGTCTGAGTGGCCAGTGGGAGGGGTCTAGGTCTTACTGTCTACTGTTTCAGTATTACCTGCACAGCCCCACAGGACTGTCTACACTTGTCCTGGGTGAGTGTGTGTGAACACAAAGGGAGAGGAAAGAATCCAGAGTCACAGAAGAGTTCTTCTCATTCTTTCTCTCAATTTTTGTTTTTCTTCTGGGGAGACTACTTGAAATATTTATTTGTGCCATTTTGCAAAATAGTTGCCGGGCAACTAGCACTGGATATGGCTGGTTGTCTGCAAAGGACAAGACTTTGTAGAGCTCAGGCACTCTTGAAATGCCTCTCAGTGGTTTTTACTGTAGGCTTTTGCTTTGCCTCAGTGGATGCAGAGCCCTTTGACGCTGCTTTTCTCTATAAACACCAAACTGGACCTAACGCCGATGACATCATTGTAGCCAACAACGGAATCAGGGTTCCCTTTGGGAGGTCTGTGTATTTGGACCCTGTTAATGACCTGGTCACTGATGTGCAGCCCGGCGACCGCTGCCACATCACTGTTCTGGACAATGACCCACTGGCCCAGAAACCAGGAATGCTAAGTCCTAAGAAGTTTCCCTGTTCGTTCGGGCCTGAGGAGGTGAAATACACTCACTTTGGTTCTCGGAGTCCCAGCAAGGACCGCGTGAAGCTTCAGTTGCGCTACGACTCCCACACGGACACAGTGGTCATCCCCTTCATGCTGGAGGTGGAGGTGGTCTTCCAGCAGCTGGAGATCCTCACCCGCAACATACCCCTCGTAGTGGACAAGCTTCACAGCACCAGCAACCCTATTGACAAAAAGGGCCTTGAGTTCTCCTTTGAGGACGGGGTCACTAAGTGTAAGGTCACAACTCTGGTCGGCGCAGGAGGTCTCCCCAGGTATGGCACCCTTTTGAGTAATTCCATCAATGGCCAGATGGTAGACTGTGATGAGTTTCTTAAGCAAGGCATTCGCTACAAGCACACAGCCACCACCAACTCACCTAACAGAGACTTTATTCCTATGATGGCAGAGCTACAGGACAATGAGGGCAACACTATCTTGCAGGAGCATTTCCAGATTATGATTCGAATCAAAGAGGGCACAGAAAACACTTCTCCCAAGCCTAGCTTTGTAGCTATGATGATGATGGAGATTGATCAGTTTGTGATGACAGCTATTACAAGCGATATGCTGGCTGCCGAGGATGTTGAATCAGATCCAGATAATTTAATCTTTAACATAACTTCACCTTTAGGCTATCAGCAGGGCTACCTAATCAGCACAGACGATCAGAATTTGCCTATCACTTCTTTTTATCAGAGAGACATTAAAGATCTGAAAATAGCCTATAAGCCCCCCTCAGAGGACTCAAACGAAGAGAGGATTTTTCAGCTGGAGTTTGAAATTGTAGATACGGAGGGTGCAGTCTCTGACACTTTTGCTTTTATGATTGTGGTGAAGCCAATGAATACCTTGGCACCCGTAGCAACCAAAAACACAGGACAGCTTTTGTTTGAGGGCCAATCCCGGGCTCTGTCCAGCTCTCAAAACCTAGAGATCAGTGACGAGGATAACCTGGACGATGTGAAAATAACAGTCGTCGACGGATTGAAACATGGCGAGCTGACGGTGCTGGGCTCTCGCAGGAAATTCTTCACGCCTGCTGATTTAGATGCCGGCATCGTGGTGTACCAACACGACGGCAGCGACACCTACAGCGACAACATCATTTTCAGAATGACTGACGGTAAAAACGAGGTGGAGTTTCTGTTCCCCATCACCATCGCCCCTACAGATGACGAACCCCCTATCATCAACGCTAACACTGGCCTGGTGCTTTTTAAGAACGAAATCATGCAGCTCTCCCCGTTTATTCTAAGTGCCACAGACATTGATTCAGAGGACTCTACCATCAAGTTTGTTTTAGAGGCCCCCTATTCCACGGTGGGAGAGATGCTTCTCAGACAAGTGGAGCCGCCCTCGGACCCCTCAGCCTGGAAGTTCAGTGAGACAGATGAGATGTTTGAACAGGTGGTGGTAGAGTGGTTTCAGCAAGACATCATGGACGGTAAGCTCTTCTATCGCCACATCGGACCCCACAGTACCACCATTGTGATCGACCAGTTAATCTTCCGTGTACAAGATGACAACGACCCCCCTAACCAGTCAGGGGAGCACTCGTTCACCATCAAAATCCAACCGGTGGATGACATCCCCCCAGAGCTCTACGCAGGCACCACACTTCACATGACAGTGAAGGAGTATGAACTGACATACTTCAGCAAGACGTTTTTGCGTTACACCGACCTTGATTCAGATGACAGGGATCTAAGGTACACAATCATCAAGTCTCCCACTGACACAGATGACAACAACCCAACCCTCCTGGGAGACATTGTTCTGACTGACAACCCTGGCACAGTCATCACTGAGTTCACACAAGCTCAGGTCAACCACCATAAAGTGGCTTACAAACCCCCAGATCAAGAACTGGGCATCACTCCAAAAGTTGCTCAGTTTACATTCATTGTGGAGGACACTGCTGGTAATTCAGTAGATGGACTATTCACAATTTTCTTACAGCCAGTGGACAACAAACCCCCTCTTATAACCAACACAGGTTTTACTGTCTTGGAGAGAAGCACATACATCATCACTAGGAAGGAGCTGTTCGCCACGGACAAGGATACAGATGATGAAAATATCCTGTTCACTGTGACTCTGATTCCCCGCTTTGGACAGCTGCAGTATTTAGGGATAGACATGTCCAACAGGGAGACATTCAATCTGGAGGATGTTGAAAATGGCCGTCTGGCCTACATCCACAGCGGAGAAGAATCCCTCAGTGACATCATCAAGGTGGACTGCAGCGATGGATTCCACGAGGTGCCCATCATCATCAAGATCTCCATCAGCCCCGTGGATGACGAAACCCCCACCATCATGCTCCCAGCTGGGCTGCTCGGAGCGCACATCGACGTGCTGGAGAACGGGGCGACGGAGATTACCAGCAACGTCATCCAGGGACGGGATGAAGACACGGACGACCTCATGCTCACCTTCATCGTAGAGGAGCCCCCCAAACTCGGCGAGATCCTGGTCAACGGAGCCCCTTCGGAGAGGTTCACGCAACAGGACATCATCAATGGAGTGGTTGTGTACGCACACACGAGCGGGGAAGTCGGACCTATCAAAGAGCACGACTCCTTCAACCTCACCATCTCTGATATGTCGGATGAGTGGGTCGTCGGGGGCAACAAGGTCCAAGGTGTCCGGGTTCAAGTTACCATCCTCCCAATGGACAGCATCCCACCCATAGTCAGCGTGGGGGGGCAGTTTGTGGTCTTGGAAGGGGAGAAGAACGTCATCACGCCACAGCACATTCAGGCAGAGGACATCGACACGGATAACAATGACATCCTCTGCACCATCATCGTTCAGTCGACGTCGGGCTACGTGGAGAACATCTCCCCAGCCCCAGGGTCAGAGAAGTCCAGGTCGGGGACCGCCATCACCGCCTTCAGCATCAAAGATATCGGTCTTGGACACATCTACTATGTCCAGAGCATCCACAAGGGGGTGGAGCCTGTGGAAGACCGATTCACCTTCCGCTGTTCGGACGGCATCAATTTCTCCGAACGCCACTTCTTCCCCATCGTCATCATCCCAGCCAATGACGAGAAACCGGAGATTTTCGTCCGTGAGTTTGTGGTCATGGAGGGCATGAGTCTGGTCATCGACACGCCCATCCTGAACGCAGCCGATGCGGACATTCCGCTTGACGACCTGGACTTTGAGATCATCACAAACCCCAAGCATGGCAGTGTTGTCCAGCAGCTCGGTACGGGCACTGTCCCTGTGACCAAGTTTTCCCTGGACCAGATCAAGGAGGCGTCCAACATCGTCTACGAACACGATGACTCAGAGACCAAAGAGGACAGTTTTGTGGTAAGGCTCTCCGATGGGAAACACACCGTAGAGAAAAAGGTTCTCATCATGGTCATTCCCGTTGACGACGAGACACCCAGAATGGCTATAAACGACGGATTAGAGGTGGAGATTGGAGAAACCAAAATAATCAATAACAACGTTTTAAAAGCCACTGATCTGGATTCTGAGGATAAAGAGCTGACGTATGTTGTGCGCTATGGCCCTGGCCAAGGCTACCTTCAACGCATCACCAAGCATGGGGATGTCCTTGGAAACATCACCATCGAAATGAACTTCACTCAAGACGACATCGACAAACAGCTCATCCAATACGTCCACACGGGCCAAGAAGGAGTCCGTGACCTGCTGAAATTCGACGTCACAGATGGGATCAACCCTCTTATTGACCGTTACTTTTATATCAACATTGGAAGTATCGACATGGTCTTCCCAGATGTCATCAACAAAGGTGTCACCCTGAAAGAAGGAGGCAAAGTGACCCTTACCACTGACCTGCTAAGCACCACTGATATCAACAGCCCTGATGAGTTCCTAAGCTTTAGCATCACACGCGCCCCTAGCCGAGGTCATTTGGAGTGCACCGACTATCCAGGCGTTCCCATTTCCACATTCACTCAGCTGCAGCTCGCCGGCAACAAGGTCTACTACATCCACACCTCAGATGACGAGATGAAGATGGACAGCTTTGAGTTTGAGGTGACGGACGGCTACAACCCTGTGTTCCGCACCTTCCGAGTGTCCATCACGGACGTGGACAACAAGAAACCCGTCCTGACCATCAGCCAGCTGATCGTGGCGGAGGGAGAGACCAAGCTCATCACTCCGTTTGAGTTGACCGTCGAGGATCGCGACACCCCGGACAACCTGCTGCGCTTTGTGATCACTCAGGTGCCGGTGCATGGCCAACTGCTCTACAACAACACGCAGCCAATCACTTCCTTCACCAAGCAGGACCTGAATGAAAATCTCATCACCTACAAGCACGACAGCACCGAAACCAATGAGGACAGCTTCTCCTTCACTGTCACAGACGGAACGCACTCCGACTTCTACGTCTTCCCCGACACAGTTTACGAGACACGCAAACCCCAGATGATGACCATCCACATCAACACGGTGGACAACGGAGTCCCGCAGATCCTTGTTAACAAAGCAGCCGCTTCGCTCAGGGTCCTGCACACAGGCCACTTGGGTTTCCTGATCACTAGCAAGGCCCTGAAGGCCGAGGACAGAGACAGCGCCCGCAAGGTCCTGAAGTACACAGTGTCAGAGGCCCCGCTGCATGGCTTCATCATGAACAGCGCCCTCGGAAATGACAGCATCAAAGTCTTCTCACAAGGTAATCTTCGACGCTACTGTAAAAAAAACACACACAATGATGACATACAGTGAGGTGTATTTGTTTGAATCATCCAACACGATTTTCGTAAGGTGCAAGGTGTATTCTTTTGTCTTTGTATATGATTAATTGTCAAGGCAGAGGGTTGTAACTAAGTCTCAAAGAAAAGTGTGCTAATCCTCTCTGATGCTTTAAAGAACTCAGAGATGCTCTAACTCTCTCATTCTTTCCACCCTTTCATGTCATCAGCTGATATTGACGAAATGAAGATCTGCTATGTGCTCCTGGATGGGAGCAACGCCACAAGTGATATCTTCTACTTCACTGTGGAGGATAACGGTAAGAACCTCCCTCTAATCTTCTGAACTTTGTGCTCGCAGACTTAAGTGTCACATTACTCAGGATTCAGTTGCCTGCAGGCATTTCCACAGACTTCAAGTCTTCTCTTTTAAGGACTATTTTAGATTGAATCTTCCTGCTATCTGTCAGACTCCAAGTGTTTGCATCACAAGGACTTAGGGCAGTTGGCCATAACTGACAGCAGAGCCCCTCGTCTCTTTTCGCTCCGCTGCACAGGGGTGGCAGGCTAAAAGAAGGCTAGAAGGGGTCAAAGGGTACATAGGCCAGACAGGGGACATGGGTGTGTTAAGAGTGAAAGGGTCACCTATTGGACAATGAATACAGCTATCAACTTTATTGTCCCTGGACAAAAGTTCTTTTCAATGTCATTGTTGAAAGTGCTCCTATCTGTCCTTGTGTTTGAAGTGACACCATTTGCCAGCCTCTATCCTTTAAAAGCTATTCACAGCAAACAATTCAGTATATCCCTGGTTTTATAGAAATGTATTCAAGGTAATAATGTTTTATCTTGTGTAAATCTTGTCTATCATATATTTGTTTATAATGGTAGAGCTGTTGTTGCCTAATTTGATTGCTTTGCAGGTTAGTGGGACAGAAAAATCCCCCTCGGTATGTTGCTTTGGATAAAAGTGTCTGCTAAATGAACACATTACTGTTATTATGATGAACCTGTTTAATTCTACCCTCCCTTCAACGTAAGGGAAATATTAAGTGTCTCTATTTTCAAATGTTTATTTTTTGTCCTGACTTATCATCACTGGCCAATAAGGTCTTCTGCTTTTTATCCAGATCCATTCCTTACACTTCCTCCTTCTCCTGGGATTCTCTGCTTACAGCGCTTTGGATTTCAGTAGGGCTCCGTGTGTATTTATATTCTCGAGAAATTCACTTTTAGTCAGATGTCATATGAACCTCACCTCTTGGATTTCATAACTATCCACAGGTTGCATTTCTAGAGTGACAATCCTGTGGTTTTTGAGTACAAGCATAATGGACATGGTCATGGTTTTTAATATTTGACCTTATCTCTAATATAAGTAGTTCAATGGATATGCACGGTATGAAGATTAACAGTGTGATTGTTTCACACAGTTCAGTATGAATAGTTTATAAAGTTTTGCTCTGTGGTACACCTCATCTCAGTCTTCTGCTATAGATTTAAAGAGCATCCCAGTTAAATATTTAAATATATCTGTATACTGTATACTGTAAAGCAAAGTAACACAATATAACAGGTGTAGGGACGCTTTGCTATTTTAGCATCAGCTGTAAATGCTGAACACATTCTGGGGTTTTGAAATGCTATCCACACTGTAAGGAAAGTTTGGGCTATAATTACGCCAGATTGAGAACCAGCCAGAGCAATATCATCATCACGGCCATGGGCAGGGGAGGGCTATCTGGTGTCATGGCCTTTTGGCAAATTCCTCTGTGGTTTTAACCAACGCGAACCCTTGCCCATTAATCTTCACGTTAGCCTTCTCTTGAGTAGGTTTAATAATTAACTATAGAGGTGAGGCAGAGAGTGAAACAGGTGAAAGGTTAGTGTTGACTGAGGGCTCCAACAGTGCTTGGGAGCTACAACTATCTATAACTGCTATTTGATGATACTGGAGGTAGCTTGGAATAGTACGGTGTGTAAAACTCTATTTTAGTGTTTTTCACGTGCAGAAACAAGGCAGCCATAAATAGCTTTCCAGGACTTTCTATTGGCTTAATGGATAATAGCTGAACTTTCTCAGGCTTGTTAGCTTGAGGCTCTGTCTATAATTAGGGGTCGAGCTACAGGAACTGGACACAAGGGCTTTAATTATCTTGACAATCGCCTCTGTTTGTCCGGCCAACGTTTGGGATTCCTAGTGGGTTCATCTGAGCCAGGTGTGGTTCAGAGCCCTCTGACTGAGCTCCAGCTGGGTAGGTGTGTGGGTTCCTGGCTCAATACGGTTCACACATGGATGGCTTTGAGGGAAACACACATCAAGTCAACAAACACGTGTGTGCCTGCACACACAGACACACCTTTCTCAGTTTTGTTCTCTGTACCGTACAGGTAATTCCTTATTGACCATGTCACTGAGTGAAATTATTGGCCAATAATGTCTGCCAATAGGGCTCTATTTCTATGAAAAAAAGTTTTTAGTAGAAATATGTCATACATGGTTAAGAGTGTTGGAAGGAGTTGGTTCACAAAAAGCTTTCTTATGAGGCTCTCTCTTCCCTCACCTTCAAGGGAAGGCAGTGATGCAGCAACCTTAAGGCTGGCGCCTTGGCACCCTGACTAACCCACAGCTGGACAGACTCATCCTTTTAGGGCCCGCTGGCTCTCGGGAACGCAGGGAGATGTATTGCCATTAGAGAAGGGGTAGCCAAGATGTTTGAACTGGGTCCAGGGTAGCTGGTGTGTTTATTCTTTATAAGGAGCAGACTAGAGGAGGAGACCGTTTAGGACCTGAACTTTTCATGGTGCGGCTCCTTGGCACACACTTTGTAATGCACAGTCTATAGTACTTTTCTTATAGTGGACGATGATATGTGGGTGTAAGAGAATGCTTTCTGACTTGATCCCAGAGCTCTATCCTTCTTTAACCAAGACAGCCTACCCTATGCATTTTCAGGGGAACTGTTTAGCTAGCTGCTAATGTATCTGGTGTCAAGGCTCTGGTGCGAACCACTCCTCAGGGCAGGAAATAGCTATGCAGATACATCTGTACACAAGCAGCTGCTTCAGGGTATTACCAGATTTTAAACACAGCAGAGTACCTGCCAGCACATGCAGATCGCCACTCTCTCTCTCTCTCTCCAAGTGGGCCAAGCTTGTTAACACACACACACACACATCCACACGCACACTCACTGACACACACCGCCCCTCATAAACACAAAAGTCTGGACGAGATGAGCTAGCATTAGTTTGCCTAACAACACTTTGCTCTCACGGAAGACACTCAAAACCAGTCCACACCGGTATGCAGCCCTCTCCACATGTATACTGTACAGTACTGTGCCAGTTTCTGTTAGAGTCCGCACGCCACTGGTACATTGCATCTATACCTTTTTAGACTCACCGTCTCCAAGGTGGTAGAGCTGTGTGATTGTGTGTGTATCTGTGTGTGTGTTGGAGAGGAGGAGGGGGTGTACATTCCTCATTGCCAACAGGTGTAAAGCGACTTTGAAATTACTTTGAGACATAATATAACGTGTGTATGTGTGTGTGTGTGTATGGATTTTGAGTGTGTGTGTAATAAACATATGTTGAGATCTCAATCAGGGGCTGACAGCAGATAAATGTGGTGGGTGATGTATGTGTCCCAGTATTGGCCAGGACAGAGGTCAGCACAAGACACCCAGTCGGAAGTCTGACGTCTCAGACAGGACTTGGTTGTTCAGAGAGCAGCAACATTCCAACCCTCTGAGGAAAGCCTACGTTGCTCTTTTCTGTCAGGACCCAGAGGGAGGTCCCGTGGAGTGCCTGTTTAACTTTTCACCCTTCAAACAGATCCTGTGACAGGAATGTTGCCCAGGTGAATAAATCACTCGCACAGCTGGAACGATCAAAATAGATTATTTAATTAGCTGAAACTTCTAGAAAGTAAATAGAACATTACAGCCCAATATCCACAACAAAATCCATCTAGGTGTGACAATAATGTTGCTCAGAAGACCTTCCATCAGTTGTTTCAATGATACAAACCGGCTAACTACAACAGATACAAGTCTCACAGTCTTATACAGTATTACAGGCACAGTCTCATCCAGCTGGGAAGCAGTTATTAGCGGTAGAGAGGACAGTAATATGAATAGGAATCCTATGGAGTAGAGGCTTTTATCTGTGAAAGCTATTGAAGAAGGTGATATTAGAGGCCATGATAAATGAGCTGGAGACCTTGTCCATCATCGCTAAAGCCTAGCTACCCCTGTTATATAGGTACATGCACTCCATGCTGTCCAAGAATGGCTTGTGTTTTGATTCCAAACACCAAGTCAGAATTGTGCATCAGCCTTTACAGATATAGATTAGTAAAGTGCGGTTAGATTAACCAATTCTGGTGAAAGACACACTACAGCACAGTTTTGAAAGACAGGAACAATGAGTCACTCAATATGCCTTTGAAATGTCCAGCATCACCAAAAGTGTTTCTCGTAGGTTGACAGTGGTTATGACAAGGTGCTTGGATAAAAAGCAGTCAAGTGAGCAACAATTTCCAAGGCAAGCACATTTTGAGAGAAAAGTAGGAAAGTCTACTTAGGAAATATTTAAATTGATATCCAAATGAATGAAATTTTAACTGTTCCCATGATTCTACCACAGACTTCAGTCCAAAATGCACACACATTGTAGTTCACCGAGGGTCACTGCCCTGTCCACTGAGAATGTCTACTGGTTGAGTAAAAACCAAACATCCTTTCAGTCACCTGTTCAAGTGCCCACAGAGAGCTGCCTGAGCCAATAAATACTTGTTTTTACAAGTGTGTGTGGCTCACATATATCCTCATCTATCAGGCCCCATCCCACACTGCCAGAGGCTGTGAGAGGCTAGCCCCCAGAAGTTGTCAGACTTGTCCAGACTTCTAACTCTTCCCATTTTTTCTCTGTAGACTTGGGTCAAACAGTGTTTGAGAGAGCGGATCTGAAAATGGGCTGGATCATGTTCTCTGGGAGGGAAATGAGCCAATTGTTTATTGGCCAAGGTTAATGGGCTGCTGCAATATAGTAGATTGTTCTGAGCCTTTGACTTGCTGATGAAGATAACCATGTATTAAATTCAATGGTAAGAATGGCTTCCCTTCTGTTGTATGTGTGTGGGGGAGGAGGTGGGGGGTGCGACAGGCATGATGGGGGGTGAAGGTGGGGGAGGGGGCTGTTATACGATTATTCTGAGACGAGGGAGGAATGCTTTTTCCTTAAGACCCCTGACTCCTGGCCATAGACAGACCAGGACATGGAGGAGGGACCCCAACCAGACAGGTGTGTTTGCGGGGTGGGTGGGTGGGGGTGGGGGGGGTTCCTGAGAGATCTAATTTCAAAGCCCCTCTCCCATACTCCCACTCTCAAACACAGGCCATCTCCTACTAGCCGGAAATCCAATCCAACTGTTAGATATGCCGATAAACCGGAGGCGGCTTGTACCACCGAAACCAATTCCTGAGAGGTTGCATGGAACCCGACCTGTAGGAGGAATAGTCTTTTGGAGAGAGAGAGACAGAGAGAAACAGAGAGAGACAGAGAGAGAGAGAGAGAGAGAGACAGAGAGAGAGACAGAGAGAGACAGAGAGAGAGAGAGACCGAGAGATACAGAGGGAGACAGAGAGACTGAGACAGAAAGATAGACAGAGCAAATGTTTTGCACAGGTACTTTGTGGGCCTGTGCATGCAGTGCTTCTGTTTGTGTGCCTGAGGGAGACATACAGAACTGACCCGACACCAGCCGTTTCCGGTACAGTACCCAGTACAGCAGGACCTCTGAGCCAACACGGCCGTACAGTAGGCAGGGATAGAGACTACCCTCAAGTGGGTCACAGCCATCTCATTCTGCAGAGCTTTCTTACTGTGTTTTCGGATCTGAACTGTCAACCATGTCAACAGCCCCCCTCCTCCCCCGAGATTTACAGTCCTCTGGTGCCACCGACGGGCCTCCCTGTGACTGCGAGGCAGGAAGTATCTCTCGCCCCACACCCTCCCCTCCTTCCTTCTGACAAAGTCCAGATTTACTGGGGCTGGGAGAGTGCGGGGAGTTATGATGAACGACCCCAAGGTTATTCTTATCTGGTCCCATATGGCAACCCTTTCAGCTTCTGCTCCCTGGGGAGCCGTCACTGAGAGGATCTCTCCCTCACTCGTTCTCACACTCCTCTGGACATTATGGGTATTTATTCTTTTTCTGTGTCTTCTTTCCATCTTCTTCTTTTAAATAGTTTGTATCCTTCTCTCTCCCTTTTTTTCCCGCCTTCTATCCACCTCTTCCTGAGTCAGTATTTGGCAGTTACAGTAACGTAAGATTTTCTGAGGTGCTGAAAGCATCTTGGGTTGACCGTCTGTGCAAAACGGAAGGACGGACCCCCTAGTGTATGTCACCCTGTGATTAATGACACGAGGTCAGGTCACTGTCTTGGAGACAGCCCCTGGACGTTGTCATATGTAGATTTACGTGCCAGTGATGTTCGGTAGCCAATGATAGCTATTAATACCGTCTCATCCCAAATCCTGGCCAATGGAATCTCTGAAATGTGGAGAGGAAGCTAAGTTGAGCCCTCCGGCATCTGAGAAATGACTTTCTGTCGCCCTAAAGTGAAAAACAGAAAGGGATTCAAAAAAAGTATATGCTGTTTATAGCTACGGTGAACAACTTTATTTGTGATATATCTAGACTTCATTCTTTGGCCACGTGAAATTCATGAGGCCCAAATCGGAATCATCGCAAAATCGGATGAAAAAGAATGCCCCCCCCATCAGAAAGTATAAAGGGAAAGATTGATGCGAACATTTAAAAAAGGTGTTCCTCATCCTTGTCACTCAGCATGGATATACTTAGCCGGGCGGCAGTGGTCTGTTGCTCTTCCTTGCATCATACTGAGGGACCTGACCATGACCTCTACAGATATCTGTCCCCTGACACATCCAACCGCATCTATGTATGGTGATGCCTAGGACACCCTACATGTAAATAGGACAGTATGAGGAATGTGCTATCAAAAGGCACTGAGGGGACTTCTGTGAATATTGAATGCTTAAAGGGTAGACATTGCTGACATAGGATATGGGATATTCCTAAATGTTTGTGTGTGTGTGTGTGTGTGTGTGTGTGTGTGTGTGTGTGTGTGTGTGTGTGTGTGTGTTGTACTTGCTGAGTAATAGTGAATGTATTACCTAAGAAATCTGGATTTGTTTGTGAATGTTTGTATGCACTGGTGGTCGTCCATTAAGTTTGAATGCCAGTGTGTGATTATTATTGGATTAATTATATAGTTTAAGGTGTTAAGCACACTTCACAGAAATTGTTGGAATGTGCTGGCTACTGTCTTGTGTGCAAGATATAACTTGCAGTGCCGTGATGAGTCAGATGATTGTCAGACAAAAGTGAGGTTTCAAAACACGAGAACAGCTATGAGACCATGAAAGAAAGAAATGCAGAATATACAAACAAATATACTTTTTGAGGAGTTATTAGAGAGCCTAATGGCCACAGCAGGCCATCTTGGGAATCTTGGCAAATCTTTCCACAAGCCATTAAAATGACAGAGGTAAATATGCATCAAGCTCTAGCTGCTAATGTTACAGACTTGGTGGGAACTCGTGGATGGGGCCCACCACATTGACAAATGTGTGAGTCATTTAAGGATTGGCTGCCTGCACCTTGGGGAGTCCTGGACATCATCCAGTCTCAGCCAGGTCTGAAAACACGAAGGTCAGTCAAGCTTTCCAAGTGATATACTGGCTTTGCTTAGTGCTCCAACAGTGAGCTTAGTATAAATCACACCACAGCTAATTTATTAAGGGAATGAAAACTGGGAAGACTTAAAATGCGGGCCCAATAAAGCATCTCATCCCGAAATAAATTATTGTTATCCGTCAGCTTGAAACGTAGCGGAAATATGAGCTTGGTGACTGTGTTTAGGGGTTGATATTCAGTCTAAATGTTAGTTGTAAAGTTTGCAATAAATTAGTTTGTAAATCAGAGCTGAATGTCAGATCTCCCAGGACTTTAGAACCACCGTCTGACGGTTTTATTCCTGTAAATAACAGACCAGTTTCAAGGGACTTGATGATTACTTACCCTACATATTCATACATTACTAAAGGTGTTTAGTAACCTTTACACCACACTTCTACAAGCCACTGTAAATTCTGAAAGAATTAATCAGTGGTTGAAATGAAAACAGGAAAAATAAACTACAACTCTTTTGTAGTCTAGCTTTTGACTACATTAACCGATGCTGTTGAAGTGAGATTCTCTCTAACATTGAATGTCAAGCAGCACAGTATATCTGTCATTTTATGTGGCAACAGTGACTGGAAAATCTGGCAACAATTGTCCCTCATGCATGAGACAGTGGTACCAACTCATTATTGGATGATAGTCAAGTGTGAGTGACTTGCCAGGTTTTAAGGACAGGCCATCTGACAGCCTTCACAATAGGTGGAGAATACCCCTTTCCCATGAGTGTGTGTGTGTGAGAAAGAGAGATAGACAGAGAGAGAGAGAAAGAAAGAGAGAGAGACAAAGAGAGAGAAGCAGAGAGAGGCCGGCATGCCATGGCAGTAGTTCTGGCCCACCCAAACAGTAGCCTGGTGTCCCCTTCAGTTGTCCATCCCCCGGGAGGACAAAGCCGACACTGGGAGGAAGGGTGGAGGGACGAGGGGGAAGGGTGGAGGGACGAGGGGGAAGGGTGGAGGGACGAGGGGGAAGGGTGGAGGGACGAGGGGGAAGGGTGGAGGGACGAGGGGGAAGGGTGGAGGGGGAAGGAGGAGGTTGGAGAGGACGGGGGAAGGGGCACAGCTGTCATTCCCAGTCCTCTGGAATCGCAACTTCTGGCGGGAATGAGAACAGAGAGAAACGTGAGGAGACAGTGTGTGAGAGAGAATGATAGAGGTGCGTAAGAGAATGCAGCAAAAGCATAAAGACGAGGCTTTTTCATACAGATTGACAGTATGTGTAGCAGTCGGAGCTAAATGTAATCTACCAATCACAAGCCATGTTATAAACCCATTCAGCAGACAGATATAGACCATAGAGAATGACAGGGGTCACAGTATAGTCATTGGGTGACTGACTGATCAAAGATTTCCTAACCCTCCTTCTACATAATATAATGGCTAATGATTCACATGTTGATTTTTACGGCCTTCTTTCTTTCCAGGTATAATGATGAATACATCTGAGCTGCTTCAGTTTTAATTTAAAATGTGTATTTAAGTAAAACAAAAAAATACACACAACTGACATTCTTTTCCTCGTAAATATATACTGTATATGTTTCAGCTATCTCCCAGTGTCATGGAAATGTATCAGGACACCTGCGTGACGCGGACTGAGAGCTGGGTTCTTCTTCAGATGAGTCTCTGTAATCCAACACGGTTTTCTAACACGTCTTGAGTCAGGCGCTGAACACTTAATTATAGTTGAGGGATATCAAAACCTCTGCATTTCATCTGCCCTATTTTAACGGGCACTTGATTTACAGTTTTTCTCAAATACTGGGGATGTTTAGAACTCCTGTGAGACCTACTGTAAGACCTCATTTCACTCTTTGAAACAGAAGTTAAGTAGCTTAAAGTTTTATTTTATTAGGATAAATAAGCTGCTTAGCAATGCACATTTGTTTACTAAGGAATATGCATCTGTGTGCCAAAAACAAAATGCAAATGCTATTGTATCTTACTGTTTTTATTTTCCTGGTTACAGTCAGTTGATTAGTGGGCTGTTGAAACAAAGAATGCACCTTTGTGTTTCCTGTAGTTAAAAACAGGAAGGTAGGATAGGACTGTCACATTATTTTATTTTCTAGACATGGTGCTGTTATTCAATGCAAACTGGCTGTGGATGCTGGATCGGTAACCTGCCAGAATAAAGCATGCTAGAACAGAGAAGGCTCTTTAGTGGGAGCAGCGTTCGTTTGATAATCCTATCTGATACAGGCTCACTAAGCTCCGTATCAACTTGGCTGCCAGCCACAGGAACACTTGTTGCCCAAGGAAATCACTGAGATATACCTGGTAGGGGGACAAATATGCTGCTTCGCCCACTGGTGTACCTTGGAAAAGGACCACAGAATGAGTCATGAAAATGTCCTCTAGCGTCCGTGGTCTGTGAACGTGGGTTTGCGTTGGGAATATATTGCATTGTCTGCTGAGAGGAAATACAGTAAGCGTAATTTCCAGGATGCTTGAGAGGTGTTCGGTATGCCACACACTCCAAGAAAGCAAATTTCATCTCATCAAACACGCAAAAGACATCTCCATTTCTCCCCTTATTTTCGATGTCTATTGGCCCCCACTTCTGCACATCAACCCTGCAAGAATTTGGGCCCAGTAGGAACAAACATGATGAATGTGTCCTGTATTTTTAGCTGTGGCTGTCAGAAACATGAGCGTGGTCAAGGTTAGCTATCCCACTGGGCTTCTGGGACAAACCGGGCGCCTTGGATCCTAGCCAGGCAATGGAAGAGGGGGTTAGTGTGTGTGTGTGTGCGTGTGCGCGTGTGTGTGTGTGTGTGGCAGGAAATAATTTGATTCTATAGGGTGGATTGGGTTGATCTACAGGCTACTTTTATAGTGTGACACAGACTTAACATTGGTTATTGTGTGTGTGTGCGTGTATGTGTGTGCTTGGGCTCATCTATCCGTGTCCATACATTTGACTGAGATAGAGATATAGCTTATGCATGCTTTCAAAGCATCCACATCTCTGTTTTAACTCTTTGCCAATTAGAAAAAAGAAAACGATCCAACACAGTCAGTGTTCCAGTAAATGCACTTGTTGCTATCAACCAAATCTACCGTGGGTCTGAAGGCTTTCTGAGTTTGCCGGGGCCCTGTTGTGCCTGTCTTGGCTTGACATGGGTTGGAGGAATCGCCTCATCCCCTTCAGAATGCAAAACTCACACATACTCGTGCACATTCACACACTCTCACGTAAACACACACACACACACACTCTAGTGTTTTCATTCTCCCTAGTCACATAGCAGAAAGCCCACAGCTCTATTGTACCTCAATGAGGCAGAGCTCGTCCCAGTGCAGGCTTATTGTACCAACAAGCAGATGCTCCTCAGCCTTTGTCCTCCGTATAGTGGACTGTTTGTTTTCTCTGCCTTTTCTCACAGGTTCTGTGACAACCTCAACCTAATTTCTGTCTCCCTCTCCTCCCCTCTCTCAATCTCTCACCCTTAATTCTTGCTTCAGTCCTTTCTCTCATTCCTTCCTTCCCCCCCTTTCTCTTCCCCTAATCCTCCCTACCACCTTCTTATCTCTGTTATTCTTGGGAGCATGTCTTGTGAAAAAAGAAAAATATTTTTTTCCGGAGGCCTTCCTACTAGTTCAACACTCCCACACCACACTTTGAAGGGGGCAGGTTAACGAGTTCCTTGTCGCTGTCCCTGACCAGTCATCCAGGACCAATCGACAGCAGCCTCCCACTGCAGTCCCCGTTCCACCCCACCCCCCAACCACCACCTCCCTTCAACCAGTAACCCTGAAAACACATTGAGCGCCTGTCGATCCCACACCTAAGGTCGAAGGTCATTTGAAATGTCAGAGTGCGGAGATTAGAAATTTGGACGTTTGACCGTTTGACCGTCATGATTAAAAAAAAGAAGAAGCCGGGATTTAGGAATTAATGTTCTCTGGCCTTTAAGTAACTCCGAAGCAGCCAGTGTCAAGGGAATGACTCGGGGTATGGTTGACGATTTTCTTTTTAGAGGGATTATATATTAGTCATGAGGTTGACTTGATTAAAGGGTAGGATTGGGGCTGGATAGCTGTGGATTAGGAGCAGGTGACTTTGAGCATTAGCTGTTTCACAGCTAGCGCTGGGTCCGTTTGTGTGTGTGTTTTTATGAACGCAAGGGCCGTACAGAGAAACAATGAAGCTCATAGGCTTTCGGCTGAGAAAACAGCCTACACTTCAAAGAGCGTAATAGCCTTAGCCAGTCAGCACTACAGGCCAACAGGGAGACTCCTCTTCCCAGGTGGGGTGAATTGGAAGCCAGATTTCCTGTGTGAGTGACTGATACCTTCTCAGGATGAATCAGTTCCTGCTCCGCATCTAACCCAAAACCAGGCACGTTCAAGTTAATAAATATATTGTTTAGATACAAATGAGGACATTGTGATTTGGGCGTAGACGGGCGTGGGGGGTGTTGGAGTAAAGAGGTGTATTTTTAAGATAGACATGATGTCACCCATCCATCTCTTTGGGGTGCTGAGGTCACACATCCACGTTGGCAAGGCTGCGGGTGGGATGTGGTAATAGACACTCCCTGCACCTTTGCTCCCTGATAAGTGACCCGCGGTGAACCCCATACTAATGCTGTCATCCTGATCCTGGGTCTTTGACGCCAATCTGACACCTGGGCCTGGTGTTGGTGAGACAGAGAGAGAGAGAGAGAGAGAGAGAGAGAGAGAGAGAGAGAGAGAGAGAGAGAGAGAGAGAGAGAGAGAGAGAGAGAGAGACAGAGAGAGAGAGAGAGAGACAGAGAGAGAGAGAGAGAGAGAGAGAGAGAGAGAGAGAGAGAGAGAGAGAGAGAGAGAGAGAGAATGTGTGTGTGTGTGTGTGTGTGTGCGTGTGTGTGTGAGAAAGAGTGTGTTCCCTTCCTTTCCATACGTCAGACATCAAATCGAAGTCTGTCAATGGCGCCACTTATCAGTCAGCTTGTGATCTCTTTCTCCTCCTCTGTTTCTGAATGAGAGAGGAAGTTAGAATCAGGGAAGCACTTAAGTGTCCGCCTGTGTGGGGCAGACAGGGCATTCATGGACGCCCAGGCTTTCAGTGATCAAGTTACCCCTTTAACCCTTTCAAAGCTGTCCTTCTTCAACTCTTTTGTCTGAAGGTATCAACTACCTTCCAAAGCAATAATCCATCAAGGCCACCTCAAGAGTTGCCTACAAGAGCCAAATGATAACTTTAGGGCTCAGTTTCCCTCCTCAGCTCTAGATAGGTGGTGTTCTAAACAGTGGGTTTACTCTTGCAGGTGGAAACAAGCTGAAGCCACAGCCGTTCCGGCTAAACTGGGCCTGGATCTCCTTGGAGAAAGAGTTCTACCTGGTGGACGAGGACGCCAAGTTCCTGGAGGTCACCCTCAAACGCAGGGGCTATTTGGGAGAAACCTCTTTCGTCAGTAAGTACAGAGAAATCCACTTTCACAGAGAGGTTTGAATGTTGGTTTGTTTTTGTCAAATAACCCATTTACTCCACAAGTATCCAAGTGTTTTTATAATCTTGACTCCTACAAAGGAAATTCTGATGGCTAGTAGCAAATTTGTGTTTAAAATGACACTTTAGTCATTAGTTGCAGCCAGTTTTGAGACTGAACGCTGCTGGACCAAAACCTTCTATTAAACTGTCATCTTGTGCAAGACTGATTGCTCTCTTAATTATCCTTTTTTAATAATTGCACTGTTACAAAAAAATCTCTGCCGCAATTCATCAAGCCTCCCTCCTCGTCATCGATGTGTCCTGGCTTTTCTCAAACACAGCTCAGTGTGTCCTTAGTTTACCTTCTCGCCAAAGGGCTGAACGAGACACGCCTACCACAAAAAAACACCTCCACACCTGTCAGGTGTAGTCTCATTTGATGGATGCTCAGTCTCCAGTCTCGCCAGTGGAAAGCCTGGTTTGATCGAGAGCGCAGAGGAGCCGCCTCCCCCACAGAGGTCAGGGGGTTGACGCCGGCGTGTTTGTCTGTGTGGCGACAACGTCCAAACACTGTGGTCGTAGGTCTTTACTGGATACACTCCTCTATTTACATTCTGTCTTTGTGGATGCAGAGGGCAAATAGGCAGAGACCTCGTTAATGACTTAACAGTGCTGCTGAGTCAGACTGTTCACTGCTCTGTCCTCCCACATCCTCCCTAAACCTACACACAGAGCTTCCTTCCACGATAGGTGCACTCATCTTAAGTCTTCCTTTCCATTCAGTGAGATCAAAGAACAGCCCTGAATCATTAATGTAATTAAAGTTCCAAACACTATCTATCTTCAGAGTATCTGATGAAAAAAAAAGGTATCAGGATACCCACCTCCCGCTGACATTCAATTAAAATGGAAATAATTGAAAAATGTCTGATGAATAAAAATGAGGTACAATACCCATTATTTTTTGCCTTCTCCACAGGCATCGACACCAAGGACGGCACAGCGGAGAAGGACAAAGATTTCCGAGGGAAGTCCCAGAAGCAGGTCCAGTTCAACCCGGGCCAGACCACGGCCACCTGGAAGGTGAAGATTTTCACCGACAATGAGTTTGAGACGTCAGAGACCTTCGAGATCAAGCTGTCGGAACCCGTCATGTCTGTCCTGGAGTTCCCTGACTCCGCCACCGTGGAGATAGTGGACCCTGGCGATGGTAGGAGCTAGATTTAACCTTTGACCCTGCTTCTACAATCCGTTTCACCCCTCAGGACTGGAACTTTGATTCCACCCACTCATGCACATGCACAGAGAAGGAAACACCGTTTTTAATAGTTCTAATCTCCTCTGTCATCTTTGTGGGCCAAAACCTGATGTCCTTGTGTGTCCTACTTCACAGAGTCCACGGTGTTCATCCCACAGGCTGAGTTCAAGATCGAGGAGGACATCGGGGAGCTGCTGGTCCCTGTCCGGCGCTCAGGAGACGCCAGCCAGGAGCTCATGGTGGTCTGCTTCACGCAACAAGGTCCGACACACAGCATCTGATTTGTGTTTGTTTGTAAAACTCAATACCTTTTCATCGCTTACAGTCTCTCTTTTTATTATTTTAATTTTTTTGGTGTCATGCTACGTTTTTTGGTCTTTTTCTTCAGGCACAGCCACAGGCACCATCCCCAGCACGGTCTTGTCCTACTCGGATTACATCACCCGACCCGAGGACCACACCAGCGTGCTGCGCTTCGACAAGGACGAGAGGGAGAAGACCTGCCGCATCATCATCATCGACGACTCGCTGTACGAGGAGGAAGAGAGCTTCAATGTCACGCTGAGCATGCCGATGGGTGGTCAGTTGGGCGCCAGCTTCCCCAGCGCCAAGGTTACCATCCTCGCAGACAGTGACGACGGTGAGCAGGAAGGGATGACCCCCAGTGTTGGCCAATCAGGATTAGATAAGGGGATTACATCATAGAATTTGAAATCATTTGAGAACTGGTCAGGGCTAGAATCTGTTTAACAAGTTTATTTACCTAATGGTAAAATTACTCGTTACACATACTTCAAGGAGCCTTTGTTATATATTACATGTTATTACAATTGTGGATCTGTCCCATCTATGAAATAAGACAAAGTATGGATCCAAGCTGTAATTATGATCAACCACAATAACATTCATGAAGAAAAAAGCACACAGCAATTTCAGTGTGTCTGGAAGCAAGCCTTTCAGTATCATTTTTACCGAGGTTTCCCGAGGGTAGGCGTTAGTAATAATGATATGATTCCTTCCCTGTTTGTTATGAGGCCTTAACTGCTGCCCAAGGAGCTTTGATGTTAAATCACAATTATGTGGGTGTGTGTTTGTGTCTGCCTTTGTCAGCTTGTGTGTTGGAGTTTTTGTTGGGGTGTGTGTGTTTGTGCCTGTGCACATTCCTGTTGCCAGGGATGTTTCCTGTCGAGTGCGCTGGTGTGATCGTGTACAGTCGTTGTGCGTCCATCCCTGAGTCTTTGTTGTGTCTATGAGGACTGGAGAGAGCCCAGCACCATCAACACCCCTCACTCACACGGGCAGGTGCTGGAGATCCCTCCGCTGGTGCCCCTTTGATACCTTTGCCGTGGCTGTGCCACTTTGGTCTCCCTGACTCATGTAATCTACGAGTCCAATCGTGGCGCCATATCCAAAGCCACACACACACACTTAGCTGAAGACAAAAGCATCGCTCCCAGAGGGCGGTGTTTGCCTGGTTGCCCCGGCCATGCCCTCTCCCATCCCCCTATTCCTGGCCTCATCACCTGCTTGGCAACCCCCGTTGGAAATTAGAACTATCCCCTTCAGTCTGTCAGTGTCTATGTGCGTATGTGTGTCTGCCTGCCTATACTATACTTTGCCTTCATTGTTCCGTCCTTGTCTGTTTCTTCTGTGTCTGTCTGTCTACGTGTCTGTCTGAGTCTGTCAGTGAGTCTGTCTGTCTACCTGTCTGTCTGAGTCTGTCAGTGAGTCTGTCTGTCTACCTGTCTGTCTGAGTCTGTCAGTGAGTCTGCCTGTCTACCTGTTTGCCAGACAACACCAGAAACTCGATAACCATCGGCAGGTGTCGAGAGGAAGAATAGCAACTCTGGACAAAGCAGGAAGAACATTAGAGACGTGTTTTGTTCCAGGCTGCCCCTCTTCTCACACGTTCAGCAGAGCTGAATAGAGAACTGACCCCCCCCCCACCCTACCTTCCCATCCACCACCCCCCTTCTTCCCTCCCTCCCTCTTTTTTATCTGATGGGTGCCAGAAAGCAGGCAGCGGCTGAGAGGAGGTGACTTTAGTGAAGGAATTTTTAAATGACAGGCATGTTTTTTCCCCAGGCCCTTTTCTGATGGCTTTCGCTACACGTCTTTTGTATATTTGTGGAGCCAATAGAGGGGACTGAGGTTAACAGATTTTTTTTTCACTCAAGGAATGTACGGTGCTTGCAAGCTTAGCCAAACAAAAACTATCAAGTATTACTTTTTTGCAGGTTGCTATTACAAAAGCTGTAGAAAAGTGCTTCCATCGTTTAGATATCGGTGTCCAATACTATTATTGAGCTGGGCTAGATATGAAAAATGCATTTTGTCATGTAGACACAATGACAACATGAGTTTATTTATATGAAGACTATGTGTTTTCTGAACCATTGGCATTGCTCCTTGCATAGTTGCTGTACATCTACCACTGTAGTATCTCAACATCCTGTTATCTTCCTCCTTTCCTCTCCTCCCTCTCTCCCACCATTTCCTCCAAGCAGACCATCCCGCTGACAGACAGACAGGGATTTAATCCCTCGCCAGCCATTTTGCTACTAGAACACAATCGGACGCTATGTATAAATAATGAACGTACATTCCATGTCGTGACTCCAGGCGACGTGATGAGACAGGAGATACGAGTCCTCAATATAAACCTCCATTGTTGCGGCCTGGCGTCTTGGTGGGTCCCTTCAAGGAAACACCCCTTTCCTAGCTGGCGTGTGTGTCTGTGTGTGTGTGCATGTGTAAACCCATCTGCCTGGCTGGGTAAACCTGTGGTTTGGCTCACAGCCAGCTTCAGGCCCCATTGTTATTTGTCTGGCTCTTCCTCCCAGTGATCTTTCAGGGTTGCCATGTTGGCACCTCAACCCCCCAAAAACCCCCAATCCTGGTGCTGAATAGTGTCAGTGACTGAGAAGCATTGATATTGTGCCAGATCTCCCTTGCCCAGGGAACTGAACTGATAAGTTACAATTTTAGGAATTCTATTCATATTGCAACTACTTGCAAATACAATTTATGTGTTCACCTCTTCTACTGTTTCATGTTGAGGTTATTTTTAACAGTGATGACTACTCAAAGGGTCAGAGATAAGTCTTTGATCTTAGGAGATAGTCAGGGTTGTCAGTGTGGGCTAACGATGGCCGTTATAGAAGGGTGTGGAGAGATGAATCAGTGGTTTGAGCCTTTGTTCCAGGGGTCTGCATTCCAAGGATATGGGTGTGTGTGTGTGTGTGTGTGTGTGTGTGTGTGTGTGTGTGTGTGTGTGTTATGAGGGAGTAGATCCGCCTGTCTGTCTATGCCCCCCTTTCTTCACTGTTATCATACAAGGGAACATCCTTCAGCCCTCACCTGACCCAAACACACACACACCTTAATGTCGATGCTCAGCAGTATCCACAGAGCCTTGGCACTGAGTTCAGATGCCTGGCTTGATGAGGAGGAGGAGGAGGAGGAGGAGGGGATGAGAGAGGGATGACAGCTCTCTTCCTGAGCAGACTCTCTGCCGGAGGGGGTAGCGACCGCATGACCGAGTAAACCCTGCCACCGTTTCAAAGCCAAACGTGTTTGAACATCCAGCCTGTCGCCACGTCTAATTCAGCACCCCGAGTTGGACTTCTTAAGTGTTGATACCCATGTGCAGAAAGGATCATAGTCAGCAGCACCACCTCCCTACTGTACAAAGATGACTCTTGACTGCTTCAGAAACCATTTAGAATATACGTAAGCGAATACTCTCTAATATTATCTCTATCTCCATTCCTGTCTCTCTCTCATTCTCTCTCTTTGTCTCTCGTTCCCTCTCCCTTTCCAACAGAGCCGTCCCTGTACTTCGGGGAGCCCGAGTACATCGTGGATGAGAGCTCGGGCTACGTGGAGGTGAGGGTGTGGAGGACAGGCACCGACCTGTCCAAGACCGCCACCATCACCGTGCGCTCCCGCAAGAGCGACCCCGTCTCCGCCGAGGGTAAACACCTAAACCCCCTGTGTCTGTCTGTCTGTCTGTGTCTGTCTGCTGTGTCTGTCCATTTTATTTGTTCAATCGTCTATCCTTCCTTTCTTCCATCCATCCTTCTATCCATTCATCTATACATCGATTTATTTATCCATCAACTGTATTTCCGTGCAGTCACTATAACAACGTCCCTCTCTCACCAGCTGGCCTGGACTATGTTGGCATCAGCCGTAACCTGGACTTCGCCCCTGGGGTGACCATGCAGACGTTCAGGGTGACCATCCTGGATGACCTGGGCCAGCCGGAGCTGGAAGGGCCCGAGACCTTCGACCTGGTCCTCAGGATGCCCATGAACGCTGTGCTGGGAGAGCCCAGCAAGACCACCATCACCATCAACGACACCATCACCGACCGTGAGTCACGCTCCTCCACACACACACACACGTAGTCACACACTTGGAGGACAAAGGCTCCTATGCATGCAGAGGGTCTGCTTAGACTGGGGTTTGTTTTTCAATAGACCTTCTACACACTCACACACAGTCACTTGATGCTAATTTATAACCATTCCAATTAAAAACAAGAAGGTAATTCCTGCGTACTAAAGCCATCAAAACAGCCAGTTAAAGCTTGTCCCATTGCGTTGCCAGTGCCCAAGGTGCAGTTCAAGGAGGGCAGCTACAAGGTGGACGAGGCCGACGGGGAGGTGAAGGTCACCGTCTACCGCAGCGGCGACATCAGCCACGCCTCCACGGTGCGCTGCTACACACGCCAGGGCTCCGCCCAGGTCATGATGGACTACAACGAGAGGCCCAACACCGACGGCTCGCTGGTCAGCTTCCTCCCAGGTACCACAGAGAAGGAGAGGGGGAGGAGGACCGCTGCTCAGGCCTTTTAGTTTTGTTGGTTCTTGTCCTGATTTTGTCTTTGTTCCTCACTTTCTTTTGTCTTTCTTTCTGTCTTATCTTTCTCTCTTTCTTCTTCTCCACATTGTTACTCGGCACCCCTCGAGGCAATCGCCACCTCCTTCCCTTTTTCTTCCCCAAGTCCCCTCACTTTATAATTATCTGTCAACGCGTATTCTTCCCATGTACATTGATACCATTTTACAGGGTCTCTCGTTTACTTACTTGTATGTCATTCTCTCGTCTCCCTCTCGCCTTCCCTCTCGCTCTGTCTCTCCCTACCTCCCTCTCTCTCTTTCATCTCTCTTACTCTCCCTCTCGATCATCTCTCTGCATCTTTCTCATCTCCCTCTCATCTCCTTCTCTCTCTCTCTCTCTCTCTCTCCCGCCCCAGGGGAGAGTGAGAAGCCGTGCGTGGTGACCCTGGTGGATGACTCGGTGTACGAGGAGGACGAGGAGCTCCGCCTGGTGCTGGGAACGCCCAAGAGCAAGTCCCCCTACGGCGCCTCCATAGGGGAGCAGAAGGAGGCGCTGGTCACCATCACGGACGAGAAAGACAGTAAGCACGGGCTGGAAGGGTGAAATCACAGATAACACCGTTCACGTTCACTGGTGCCTACTAAAGGGACAAAGTGCTTAGTTATACACAGCAGGTTCTTACCTGTGGGTGCTAATTAGCTAAGTGTACGCACCTGTAAGCTACTTTGTGTGCGCCTGCAAAAGCTCACTGCTTTGACTGGTGCTTTTAAGCAGAGTTAAAAGAGCTGAGTTGTCATTCTCATTCTCTTTCTCCTCTTCCGCCTCCTCGCCCCTTCTCCTCCTCCCTCTCCTCCCTCCCTCCACACAGAGCCCATCATCCGTTTCTCCGAGATCAAGTACAGCGTGCGGGAGCCTCAGGTGAAGGGCGAGGTGGCCCTGGTTAGGATCCCCATCCTGAGGGTGGGAGACAGCTCCAAGGTGTCACTGGTGCGCGTCCACACCAAGGACGGCTCCGCCACCTCCGGAGAGGACTACAACCCCCTGTCTGAAGGCGAGCAGCCATTTTGACTACATCACCCAGTCTGCTTAGAATTGATGTCTGAACTGAGAAACTCCAAGTGTTTACTGTGAAGGTCAAAGGTTGATTTACACACTCTTCGGACTAAAAAGCCCCTTCAAGACATAGCGTGGAGAGAAGAATCACACAGTTATAAACACTGGGGGATTATATCATCGTGTGATCTACGTTTTCAGATGTGGAGTTCAAGGAGGGGGAGACCGAGCACTTTGTGGAGGTGCAGATCCTGTTTGACGGCCAGCGGGAGATGAGAGAGGCCTTCACTGTGCACCTGAAGCCTGATGAATACATGGTGGCCGAGACCATGGTGAGACGAAGAGCACACAGCGCTCGTGCACAAGCACATCCGTACACACATACGTATTAACACGTACATTAACACATCCACATTCGCGGACATGATGGCTCACTCGCTCCCTCATTCACATACATATAACACAAACATACATACAATACACACTAACACACGCGTCACAAAAATACCTTTAGCACCCAGAACTATACACATACACACACAGACACGGCTCTCTGTGTTAAAATAGCCAGGCAGCAGCTGCCACTGTCAGCAAACCCAAATCACCACGTCTCGTAAAAAGCCCTCTCCTCTTTGAGCCTGTGTGTGTGTTGTGTGTTGTGTGTTGTGTGTGTTGTGTGAGTGTTGTGTGTGTGTTGTGTGTTGTGTGTGTGTGTTGTGTGTGTGCTTGGAGAATGGTGCTCCGGGTGACCAGTGCCCTAACCTATAAACAGGACGGTGCTGCACACACTCTCTCCTTCTCTTGCTGCCTCTCATTCCAGGGAGCTGGGTCCTCTAACGGGCCCGCCCGCGGGACCGAAACACTGACCCCTACTCCCCCTGTTACTACGCACTAAATGTTAATACATATATGTTTTAGACTACTACACGTGTTATACATCATTGGAAAGCTACGATTCTTGTGCTTGTAGATATGTAAACCATTTCAAGATCGAGTCACAACAACAAGTTTAGTCAACGTCTTTGTCCAGTCACCACTTTGGTGTTGTTTACAAAGCCAAACGTCTGTACTTACCCTCAAAGGTTCTGTGTCGTCCAGGTATGCAAACAACACATCAAAACTTGATCTGCGTACATTCCCAAGGGTTCAAAGTATCTAACCATGTAAAGTAATTCGTCCAAATACAATGTTTTACGTTCATGAATAGCCATTATCCTTTGTTTCATTATGCAAGTTAGCCGACGGAAGAAACAACTTGTTCACATAAAAGTGTTCTTTTCTCCGGTTAGCAACGGAGTATTTACGATATGAAGGCATCAAAATGTCCGTTGAACCCTCCCCTTTTGATTGACACCTTGTTTGACCCAATAGGAGCTTCCATGCCCCGTTGACAGCCCTCTAAAGCCAACTAGGTCTGTGCGTCCTGCAATTTTTGTGTTTCAGTAATACTAATTAGGGATTTAGCTATTATATATGATAGTTCTAAGTACCACCTTTCATTAGAGATAACAATTATGAAAAATAATACCTTTTATCCTGAGTATTTGACCTTGGTTACAAAGGGTCATTTTGGAGTCTCCAAAAGGCCCTTTTAGAAAATGCCTGGATGTACTCTTATAAAAACATGTGTCAAATATGAATATATTGTGGTATTATGTTTGACTTTTGATTTGAATTGGGTAAGGCTTCAACCTGTGGTCCAATTTAGTCTTCCAGCTAATACCTACCACCTCTAGGCCTCTTCAGGCCTCTGTTTTCAAAACAAAATCTAGGCGGAAATAGAAATGTTCACTTTCCTTGTGTTCAAGCTTCTATTACTCAACACTAGTAGGACTGACAGGGGTCCTGACAACAGGGGACATGACTTCAGAGTGTCAGCTTTCAAAAGAGATCATTTACATGCATGTACTCCAAATGGTTCAAGAACAGCTTCCAATTTACTTTGGGTATGCTGTTTAGGCGTTTTCAGGCAAATTTAACTGGATTTTGAAAAGGCTAATGGCTCAGCTTATATCTTACCAACATCATGATGTTGATGTTGTGTGGTGTAAATACATGTTTTATTCCCGAGTAAATAGTTTAAACCTAGTTTAATACACAAAATATTTCTAAAGAGCTAAGTGATTTGATTAGATTTTCAATCACATTTTAATGTCTGTTTTTCTTTACTGCATGACTGTGCCATTTAGATTTGTAAATCAAAAGAACTTGTGAATAAATGAACTGAAGTGAACGAACCCTGAAGGTGTTCCCTGTGTCCTCCAGATGAGCAAGGCCATCGTGTACATCGAGGAGATGGACAGCGTGGCGGACGTCACCTTCCCGGCCGTCCCCGTGGTGATCTCCCTGCTCATGTACGACGACACGGCACGCGCCAGGGACAACCCCCGACCCCCCACCGGATACCCTGTTGTCTGCGTGACCGTGAGTGGCCATATCCACACGCTCGCTCACACACACACACATCCACACACACACACATACAATTCAATCAGATACACTTTCAGCTACTAACATCCACTTGAGAACTTGACTACCTTTTCTTTTTTTATATATAATTCACTTTCATTTAGTTGTATTCACTTCAATTCACAATTGACACAAACGATTCCAGTTTCCTTCACTCAAGTAGAAGTACAGATACCTATTTTTAAAAAGACTTACACTTTTTCATTCAAGTTCCAGTAAAGAAGTATGGGCTCTGACATATACTTAAGTAAAAAAAAAAAGAAATCTCTGCTTTAACGCTAAAGGCAGTAACGTCCTTGCTCCAACAGGCCTGCAACCCCAAATACCACGACTTCGACAAGACAGGCTCCATCTGCACGGCGGAAAACATCAACGACACCCTGACCCAGTACCGCTGGCTCGTCAGCGCCCCCAGCGGGACCGACGGCGTCACCAGCCCCATGAGAGAGGTGGACACCAACACCTTCTTCACCAACACCAAGTCCATTACCCTGGACTCCATCTACTTCCAGGCAGGATCCCGTGTCCAGTGCGCGGCCCGCGCCTTCAACATCAACGGTGACGCCGGCCTGGAGCTGTCCAGTCCAATCGCCGTGGTCAGCAGGGAGGAAGGTGAGAAGAGGGAGTCTACGCCGTTTGGGGAGGGAGTTTAAAGTTTAGTACGATGCTTGTTGTTGTTGTTGTTCTGGAATGCCAAAATACAAAGACATTCAAATGTACTCATGTGGTAATTGTGTTTGACTTACAAGACAAAACCACTTGTTACCATAGCTTGTGATTTTAATACTTATTACTAGTAAAGTCAGGGTTGGGGTACATTTTGGTTGAAGTTTTGCTTTTTCCTGTGTTCTGTTGTGGGGCATGAGTTCTGATGTTCTGCCGGTTCTGTAGGGATGTGTCAACCTCGTGTTCCCGGTACCGTGGGGGCGGAACCCTTCTCTGCCAAGATCCGCTACACAGGCCCCGACGACCCCGACTTTCCTAACCTCATCAAGCTGACCGTCCACATGCCACACATGGATGGTAGGTACTCAGCTTCTTCACCAACAAAGAAACCAGAAACCATGTTCTTACGTTTGAAGTTAGATAATGAGCACTGAGATATCTTTGAAATCCGACATCTAAATCCTTCGTTTTTTTTGCGTCTGCCTCTCTCGTGACCTGTCTTCCTTTTTACCTCGACCTCCCTCTGTTTCTCCAGGCATGCTGCCCGTCATCTCTACCAGAGCTCTCCAGAACTTCGAGCTGACCCTGAGCCCGGATGGCACGCGCGTGGGCAACCACCGCTGCTCCAACCTGCTGGACTTCAACGAGATCCAGACGGGTCACGGCTTCATCACCGACGCCACCAAGAACCCGGAGATCATCGGCGAGACGTCTCCTTACCAGTACAGCGGCACCATGCGCTCCGCCAACTCGCTGCGCTTCTACAGGAACCTGAACCTGGAGGCGTGCCTGTGGGAGTTCACCAGCTACTACGACATGTCGGAGCTGCTCAGCGACTGCGGGGGGTCCATCGGAACCGACGGGCAGGTAGGGGGAGGTGGCACACACACACACGCCATTTACATTTTTACATCATTTAGCAGACGCTTTTATCCAAAGTGACATAAAAATACTGCATGTAAAGTGGTAAGTGCAGCTATGAAGTACTATGCTATGAAGCAGCTACCAGTCCAGTCTAGTCTGACCCAGTCTCTCCACCTGCAGGTGCTGAACCTGGTGCAGTCCTACGTCACCCTGCGCGTGCCCCTCTTCGTCTCCTACGTGTTCCACTCCCCCGTGGCCGTGGGCGGCTGGCAGCACTTTGACCTGCAGTCCGAGCTCAAGCTCACTTTCGTCTACGACACCGCCATCTTGTGGCAGGAGGGCATCGGCAGCCCGCCCGAGGCAGAACTGCAAGGTACACTCAGAACCAAACACACCTCTACCGGTCAGATGAGGTACTACAGTCGAGGGCATTTATGTAAATTTTTGCCAATTAAAAATCCAGTTAATTTGTTGGTTGTTATTTTCCTTTTATAAGTGGCAAGGAGATGTGGTTGTTGCTACATATGTTAAGTCATCTGTGGTACTGAACATGTTGTGTGCCTGTGGACCTTCCAGGAGCCATGTACCCCACCAGCATGAGGATCAACGAGGAGGGCCGCCTGGTGGTCAACTTCAAGACAGAGGCTCGCTACAGGGGCCTCTTTGTCATGTCCCACCCAGGTACGCACACACAAACACACACACAGTGTACTACACCCACACATCCACACATGTACTTACAAACCTATGTCAGTTATACTTAATGACATGTACATATATGAATACAAAACACACAAACACAGTCACATGCGATGAAACCATCCAGTGGTCATTCTATACAGCCAGTCCCTATAGGGTTGCACAGTGACCCAGATCAGCCACCGCTATTTCTGGCATCTCTCGTTAAGGAGCTTCTCTTCCTGTGTGCCATAAAATAGAAATGTGACTCACCTTACACATTCCATGCAAGGTGCCTGAAAACGTCATAATATTTCGGCTGTAAATTATGAAACGATGAGTAATGAGTTGAATTACAACTTTCTTTGTTTTATAGATGTTTCAGAAACATGAATCTATGGGTTTCATGTACATGGCTGGGTACATAAAAACGTTGTGTGTGTGTGTGTGTATGTCCAGGAACAGGCCTGTCGTCCATGGTGATGTGTGCGGACCACCCAGGGCTGACCTTCACCCTGTCCCTGGTCCGGACAGAGCCCACCTATAACCAGCCCATGCAGCAGTGGAGCTTTGTCTCAGACTTTGCTGTGAGTCGCCAGTCACTTGATTTCGAGGCTGAAAAAGATACACCGTGTTAACACAGATTTTCAATGTCTGGCTCTATTGGAAACTTGGTACAAACAAGTCAATGCTAAAAGAACATCCTACAGGGAATCTATACTTAGGCCTACATGAATTACTTAATGAATTTTTCATCAAATTATTAAATTGTTAGCTTTTTCTATGTTTGTAGTTAGTAGCATATCATGGATTATACCTTAATAACGAATAGAACCTTCCAGGAGTCTCCAGGGTCCTCAGTGAGTAATGACGGTTCCCCTGTTCTCCACAGGTGCGTGACTACTCTGGAACCTACACGGTGAAGCTGATCCCCTGCAGTGCCTCCCCCAACGGCGAGTACAGCATCCCCCCCGTGTGCCACCCCCGAGAGCCCCTCACCTTCGACATGGACATCCGCTTCCAGCAGGTCTGCTCTCCTCCCCCTGAGACCCAGTGGAATGAACGTGTCTACGGATGATAAGAGTGTGACTGGAGTAATGGTGTTGGATTAGTGGCTAACATTGATAGAGGAAGGGGTTCCATTGCATTGTTGTAGCAGGCAATGTCATACTCAATCCAATGCAAATGTTTCTCCTTTCTGTGCAACCCTCCTCTCCTCTAATCCTGTCTCATCTCATCTTCCTCCCCCTCCCCTCCTCCCCTCCCCTCTCCTCCTCAGGTGAGTGACCCAGTGGCGGCAGAGTTCAGTCTCAACACCCAGATGTTCCTGCTGTCTAAGAGGGAGCTGTGGCTGTCTGACGGCTCCATGGGCTTTGGAGAGGGATCCGACGCCGCCTTCTCAGAAGGTAGGAAAGGACCCCTAGTGGCTCTTGAGAGACACTACACCCAGGAGAATTCATTCAGACTGTTACGATTCGGCAGTTGGTTACTGCCCCCATTCTGCCCCATTTTTGAACATAGAGCCTGAACCACCCTCGTTAGTTCAGTCCTGCCCCCTCTCCTCTTCCTACTTCCTTATCCTCCTCCCATCCTCACATCATGTTTCCCCTCCTCCGCCAGGCTCGTCCATCTACGGCCGCGTCATGGTGGACCCGGTCCAGAACCTGGGAGACTCGTTCACCTGCAGCATCGAGAAGGTGTTCCTGTGCACTGGGGCGGATGGATACGTGCCCAAGTACAACCCCACCAACAAGGAGTATGGCTGCCTGGCGGACGCTCCCTCGCTGCTCTACAGGTTCAAGATCCTGGTAAGAGCATCCGACACCTCTGTATCTATGTGGTCCATGTGGTACCCTGTGTGTAGCGGGTTTATTGTGTAGGTCTTTGTAAAAGATGTTTTCTTCTGTGTCACCTAAGCCGTGGCAGTCAGCGAATCTTTTTTCCCAAGATAGAATCGGGCTGTTTTGGCTCATCTGTACATGTTCGAGGATTGTTTTTCTAATGTGTGTGTTTGTGCGTCTCCTCCAGGACAAGGCCCAGCCGGAGACCCAGGCTTCTGCGTTTGGAGACGTCCTGTTCGAAGCCACCCTGGCCCTGGACAGCCCAGGGGCCCTTCCTCTGGTCAGACAGCCTGGTTCTGACGGCTTCACCCTGTCCTCCTCCCCTCTGTTCCAGGTAGAAACACACACACAACCCCCCCCCCCCCCCACACACACACACACACACACACATACACATAGTAAACTCGTACAGATATATCTTACAGACACATGCATAAACAAATGCACAAACATGCTCACAGAAAACAGCATGCACATATTAGCTGACAGCTACAACTTAACGTTCAGGTGTAGAAGAAGCGTGCATCAAAAGCTCAAGCCTCTTTATTGTTTTGCCAGGTGGCTGCCGGTCGAGAGTGGTTCATCCACACCATCTACACCGTCCGCTCCAGAGATAATGCTAACCGTAGCATCGGGAAGCGCAGCCTGGACTACCAGCGCCACAGCCTGTCCTCCGTGGACCCCCAGCCCCAGATCGGCACCTCCTCCCTGGGCCGCAGCCGCCGAGCCGCCCCCTCCGCCCCTGCCCTAGCCCAGGACATTGGTGTGGACGCCAGCCGGGGCACCAACATCCAGCACATCGCCCTGGACCGCTCCGACCGCATGGTGGTCAGCCAGCGCCAGCCCTGGACCCCCAGCCGCGAGCGCCAGCCCCTCCTGGAGCGGCCCCTCCTGGGGAGCTCCGGCAGGGAGCCCCTGGACACCTCCACCCTGCCCATGCTGGTGGGGCTGGCCGGTCTTATCCTCCTCATCTGCCTGGTCGCCATCGTGGTCATCCTGCTGGTGCGGCGCAAGAGGCGGGACAAGGAGAGCCAGTTCCCTCCCTACGCCACCTCCTCCAGCTCCGCCTACGGCGGGAGCAGCTGCAGCGGCGGGACCACGAGCACGAGGCAATTCTCGGATAGTTCCGAGGTCTAGAGACACCCACACACACCCACACACACACGCAGACACACACGCAGACACACACACATAACCCAGACCTTCCCTGCAGACCCCCTCTGAAAAGAAAACTGACTGTTCAATTCTCCACCACTGTGCCTTCTAAGTAAAAAACTAACAAACCTCACTCTCCTTAGCACTGAAGATAGCTCATACAGCGAGCACTCTGGACAGTGCAACTATATGGACGAGGGTTACTACAAATGCAATATGTGTGAGTGCATGCGTGATGGGCTTTGTAAAGAGCTGGCGTTCTGTCAGGCTGCCTGACCCACTATGAAGTGTTTCCTGCCCCTCATATAAACAGCCCCTCTGTAGAAACACAGGCTTCATTTAATAACGTCACTCGTTCAATTGTACACCCTGTTCCTCTTGTTTTTAGTTCTTAAATGCAGAGTCACGCGATGGAATTGTTGTCCTAGCGCCAATCCCGCTCTGCCTCATTTTGCCCAATTGTAAAGAACACCCCCCCCGCCACCCTGCCCATTTACTGTTTGTGCTTGAGTTGGAAAAACCCTGAGGAATCTTCTGAAATACAGCATGACATCGGCACAGGTAGCCTTACGAGTTAACAGCTCTGATGTTTTTGTGTCCCCTGTTTTCCTTGGAGAAAACGACTCTACCAAGGTGTTTTTACCATCATCACTCATTGTCAACCATTGTATTATTTCATGTTTTTTTATGTTGAGAGGAACAGCCATGTGTTACATGTTATGTAAGCGGAGGCTATCTGTCTAGTGAATGCTGTTGTGATAAATTCTTGTATTTTTGTAATGTGATGTTGACGATGCACTGCTGTGCGTTTAAAAGCCCTTCATGTATTTGCCCACTGCAGCATACCATAATGGTGCTATTCAAAGGGATTGTATTATGTCATTTTAGTCAAATGAGAGAACGTAACTATTAATTCAGAATTTGTTTTTATACATCTTTTTACAGGTCTTTGAGAATGCGGTTTAAAAGCATACCTATGTGCATAGCATGACTTGCCTGTGTACATACTTGCATGTATAGAATATTGAAAATCTCCACAGGACAATGCAAACAAAAAAAAAGGTATTAACACACCCTGGTGAAACTTGAAAATAAAAACAACTCAACACTCTGTGCTCTGTAACCTAGAAAACAATAACCAACTAAAAATTATTACCTTTGTTTTATGCAAGTGACAGTATATAAGTTAACATGTGCCAATTAGTATAGATGTAGAAATTTCCAGACCAATTTCAATCAAATTGGTGTTTTATCAATTTTGTGATCACTTCAATGCATTGTTTGATGTACGCCAACTATAACTGCCAAATACAAATGTACTTTTCTGAAATCGTTTTAGCGTTTTCCATCAACATCTGCAACACAGACCTGAACATGTATAAGCCTAGTCCTAGGCTTGGTCATTAGGGCGTATAAATGTACATCCTGAATAAGAATTATTGACCTCTTACCTGAGCCCCTGCCTCTGCTGAAAGCACATATCAACACATCGTGTTTCATTCCTCTCAAGGAGCCTCTGCTTGTTGAGGTCACTGTTCTTCTGTTCACCCTCCCTGCATTTGTTCTGTGTATGACAGAGAGCGTCACAGCGAGGAACAAAAGGAGGAAGGGATATGTAAATAGTGGGCAACACTAGAACAGCATGCCAGGTATGGATTACTGGGGTCATGCGAGGTGAGATTGGTGCATCAAAGATAGTGCTGGTGTGCACACAGGAAAGTCTGGGTCTGGGTGAGAGAGATGTAGGAGCGGTCATAGTAGGAAACATCAGGGCTTGATGTGGTTTATTGATCTGGAAGATGGAAAACTGGATGTTTTGGGAACCAGCCATACGTTTCAGTCTCATGCTTTGTAAGGACGGTAAGAGAAGATGGGATTGAGGCTGGTACTGTAGATAGGTAGAGGAGGGAAGGAACCCTTTTTGTAGCATCATCATCTGTGAAACCATCAGCATTCCTTCTGTGGACATTATTGGACCTGCAGATGTAAAAAAAACAAAAGAACACTTGTGCTGTAGGTGTAACAACTCCTCATCAATAATTGGACACACCTGTGGCTCAGTAAGTCTTGATTGCCCAACAGGTGCGAGCAATTATTGATGATGGTGTGGAACAATCAGGATTAAATTAGCCTTTGTTTCTAGGCTACTTTTATACTCCGTCACCAAACAGTCAACTGGTGCAGTGGGTCCAGTAACGGTGTGGTCGCTGTGCATGTTTGCCTGCATGTAAATGCAGACAATCCTGCCAGCCAATTAGTCAGATCTGGCAATACTGCCTAAGCCTACTGAGAGTTGCTACACTGACTGGGGTCCTGAGCTGCCAGATGGCTCCCATTGTTTACTGTGTGATCTGTCATCATCCAGGAATAATATTTCCAGAAAATACTTGAAATAACAGGGCAGTACTAAGGCTAATGCTGCATTGCAGACAAGGCAGGAAATGACTTTTCTCTGCCACTTTCCTTTTCTCAAATTTTTCTTAGCTCCTTGTGTGACTGAAAAGCACCAAATCAAAGCCTGTGGTCCACAAAACTTTATATTGATAATTGATATATATTAACATACACAAAATAAGTATTTATACTTTTCAGGGGATTCTGATATTAACCTTTCTGGACATGTACAAGCCAACTTTCATTGAATAAATGTAAATTTAACATTAATACTAACTTTCAGGATTTATATTCACCAAAATAACATTCTGTTAGCAGTTTTTAAAAAACAGTGGTAGTTTATTGAGACATATTACAAAAAGACACATTTTCAACCCTTGTAGGTAAAGAAAAACAAATGAGGTTCTTCAAAATAAAAAAGGGACACATTGTTACAGGAAAAGGAATGTGGTACACAACCAAACAGGCATAAATACATTTATTATATCACCTCAAGTACTAGTAAAAAAGGTAGAAAATAAACAAAACAAAAAAACCCAGTGCGGCTGCAGCTATGGGGTTGAGTCTAACAAGGCAGGCCTGCGAACAACTAAACCTTACCTAGAACGAGCCGAGCTACAAGCAAAGAAGCTTAGTCCTCTGAGGGGATTTTTTTTTTAAGTTGTACAGTACATCGTCACGACCCGTAAAGAAAAAAAAAAATGCAACAGACGTTACGACTAGCTGTCTTGTTGCTCTCTCCTCTCTCTTCTTCCGTCCTCGGGCACCTGATGTTCACTGCATCACAGCTTGAGTTTTTTCCTGCGCCCACGTCCGTCCGGAGTTCCCTCAGACTTGCGTTTTTGGGTCTGAGGAAGACAAAAGATGACAAACAAAAAAAACAGATGGTGAATTTCTGACGATGTCTCTACAGATTAACAACTGTATGGCACATTTGTTGACATGATAGTTTTAGAAAGGGGTATCTTCATGTCCTGCTGGCAGGGTGGTGTGACGGCAGCTTCTTACCGAGCTAGACTTAGGTCCTCTCTTCTTCTTCTCTGCCTTCTCCCTCTCCTCCAGCTCCATGTTCTCTCGCTCAATCAGCGTAATCAGTGTGTTGCATCGCCTCTGGAGCTCCTACACACACACACACACACATTAACCCCAAAACAACTTGGAAAGTATTGTAAAAGGACACTATGGAGAGCAACTTCGACATAAACAACGTTTTTACCATGGCGGTCCTGGACTTGAGGAACCAGTCGAAGCGGAACTGGGGTGAGTTGCGGATGCACTGACGCAGCTCGTCGTAGACGCTCTCCTTGTCGAAGCCCAGCTTGTGCAGCATGCAGATAAGGAAGCGGTCCTCCTCCTCTGTGTAGTTCTTGCCCTTGTTGGTGCCGTAGGAGATACGAAGCTGGTGGAATGGGGCCTTGTATCGCCCAATCTAGGGGGGGGGGGGGGGGGGGGGGGGGGGGGGGTTACAGAGGGATTTGGGTTTAAATATATGTTTTTGTTTTTTTGCCATTTGTTTTCCGGTACAAGTGCAACTAAAATTCAACATTGCTTATGATGCCTTTAAAAAGATGACTGTGTTGGCTTCAGCTACCTTGGAGTCCAGCGCCTTCTTGATGCTAATCCTCCTCTGGATCCTGGCTTCTCCTCTCTCGATCTGGGCCATGATCTTCTCTATGTCCTGCAGCTCGTTGCAGCGCTCCCAGAACACCGCTGGGAGAAGAAAAAACACAGACGAGTTGAGGTCATGCTACTCATCCACGTAAACGGACGCGTTCTCTCTGAGGGAGTGCGTTTCCCCCCCGACAGGATCCTCAACGAGGATCAAGGACCAGCGCTCCAGGTTTAGGACAGAGATTTTCTTCCCCTCTGTGTTGGTCATCAAGGACATTGTAAAGTCCTCAATGGGTAAAAAAAAAAAATAGGTTGTTTTGGGTGCTGAAGGACTTTTTTGTTGCTTTTACCAGAATATTCCATGACCTCTTCTGGGGTTTTGCCTTCGACCTCCCTGGCGATGTTTTCGATGTCGTCTCGCCCCCACTTCTCATTGGCTTTGATGAACTGGTTAAAGTCACGCTTGTTCCAAATTGTGAAGCCCTGGGTGCAAGTTATTGTCGATGAGTGTGTGCATACAAAAAACACAAACGAAACCATGTTGAGCAGATTAGTACAGCCTGCCCTGGACACCATATACCTGCGAGAGGAGATTCTCCTTCTCCTCAAGCTCCTCCTCTGATAGGGCCTCTGCATCGTCAATCTTGGCCTGCTCCTCCTTCTGTTGCTGGGCAGAGTTGGGGAGGTCTGGGTTGCGAGGAACCTGAATAGAAACACACAGATTTATTTCACCCTGCTCTCTTTCGAGACATTATACTGCAAACAGAGAAGTGCAGAGGCCAGGGGACACTGGACGGACCTTGTAACCGATGGTCTTCCTGTAGAAGAGAATCTCTTTCTCCAGCAGCTCAAATAGGCGAGGGGGGAAGAACTGGAAGTCTTGAACATTGGGCTGCTTGGGGGGGCGAGGAGCCTACAAGAGAGATGGAGGAATGTGGGGTGGGGGGGGGAGGAAGGTTATATATATATATATATATATATTTCTACAAGGCCCAGAGATTTATTCTTGGTGGTGAACATTGGGTAATCATCTTTCAGGGTGTGCTTACACCACCTGCCCTGAGGGGGGCGGTAGGGAAAAGTCTCACCTTGGGTGCTTTGGGTTCGCTGACGCGGAGGGCCTCTCGGAAGTAGGCATCCACCGCATAGTTGGCCTTCCTTTCTCTCTTGGGCGGTTCGATCCAGTTTGTAATAACCTACAAGAGCAGAAAGCCAACGGCTTACATAGGGCCTGGAGGACATGGAAATGAATGAAGGGGCGGAGCCTGGAGCCTTAAAGGGACGCTACCTTCTTTTTCTCCCTGTAGTCCTCTCCTTCGAAAGAGTACACTGTGTATGCCGCGGCGTTCTCCGTGTCCATGCTGAAGTTCCTCAAAGAACTCTCGCCCAGGTTCTCCATCTTCTCCTTCATCTCAATGGTCTGGAGGAACCGGACATGAACACAGACATTCAACACAGGAGCTGGAGAGTTTTCACTGAATCCAATAAATGGCGTTTCTGATATACATTTACATTTAGTCATTTAGCAGACGCTCTTATCCAGAGCGACTTACAGTGAATACAGGGACATTCCCCCGAGGCAAGCAGGGTGAAGTGCCTTGCCCAAGGACACAACGTCAGTTTGCATGACCGGGAATCGAACTGGCAACCTTCGGATTACTAGCCCGATTCCCTCACCGCTCAGCCACCTGACTCCCTATAAAACCAGTTTTATAGCCTTCATCCTGACCTTCTTCTCTCCTCTCTCAAGGATCTCGTCGATGTCTTCATCCGTGATGTCACTCTCCTTGGAGGCAAAGACGTGGGTGGCGCCGTGGCGGATGATGGACAGCATCTCGTCCTTGCCCAGCTTGTTGAGGTTGGGGTCCACTAGCCGGCCTGCATCCCCCACACACAATACTCAGTTGCTATAATATTCAAACTACTTAAATATACGGATCTGAAACTGACATGGTCAGATCCAAAATGGCCAACGTCTGCTGTTTTATAGTGCTCCTGAGTAAACACAGTCACATGGGTGGCCATTTTGGAGCAGAAGTGGTGTGGTTACCTTGCTGAATGACGATGGAGTCAAGGTGGAGCTTCATTTCGGCGCGTTCCACAATCCTCTCCTCCACTGTGTTCTCTGTGATAAAGCGGAACACGCGCACCTGCTTCTGCTGACCAATCCTGTGGGCTCGGTCCTGAGGGACACGGAAAAATGGACCAATCAGGATTCAGATGATTCACACAGTTGCCGGACAGAAAAAAACTCATTCAATACACTATTAACACTTTAAATATGCTAGTTGTCTTTAGCTGCTCAATCAATAACTTGGCTGGTTAAATCCTGTATTGTTTTGAATTACAGATATGACTCAAAACCTTGGAAAATCAAGAAATAGAAAAATGCTGGCACCAGAAAAAATATGTATCCAATATGATTTACTACACGGAAATATATATTAGGAGTACTGACCATGGCCTGCAAGTCAACCTGAGGATTCCAGTCAGAGTCATAGAGGATGACCACGTCAGCGGTTGCCAGGTTGATACCCAAACCCCCCGCCCTGGTGCTCAGCATGAAGAGGAACTTGCTGCTGTTGGGCTCGTTGAACGCGTTGATGGAGATCTGGTAAGGGAGAGGGGGGCATGTGAGAACATTTTTACTCTTCCCGTCTTCAAAGTTAAAGCATGTAGTCGGCATCTGAAGTCTTTCCAGAACCAAAATGGATTTACAAAAGGGACACAGTAGGGCCTAAAAAGTGTCCGTCTTACCTGTCGTTCCTCGTGGGGCGTCTGTCCATCCAGGCGGCAGTAGCCGTAGTTCTTCCACATGCAGTAGTCCTCCAAGATGTCCAGCATCCTGGTCATCTGGCTGAAGATCAGCACACGAGATCCTAGAGGGGGGAGGGGCTTACAGCTTTCAATCATACTCAGCTACCCAACTTGGCCTACTGAGGTGAGCCATGCTGGAGGGCTTCTACAAACTGTGCAACATCACTTCCTGGTTTCAACCTCTTGGGACAGAAACCTGTTGTTCAATTACACTGTCTACGTATATGTTCCTTCATAGAGGAGAGCGGATAGCATCCGTATATGTGAAACCAAGACACTGCACTCACCTTGAACCTTCATCTTGGGCAGCAGCTTGTCCAGGACGGCCATCTTGCCGCTGTTGACCGACAGATGGATGTCGGTGGTGTAGGGCGGGCCGGGCTCGGCGCCGTCGAACAGGTAGGGGTGGTTACAGCACTTCCTGAGCTGCATCAGCACGTTCAGCAGACGCATCTTGTCCGTCTTGCCTGCCGCGTTCAGGATGTCGATGTCCTTCATCAGAATCTTGGTGTACCTGGGAGGACAGGGACCAAAAAGGTTTGGTGTCTGTTGCTTTGGTTGGCCATTGGTTGGACATTCCCCTGAAGCAAGTAGGGTGAAGTGCCTTGCCCAAGGACACAACATCATTTGGCACTGCCGGGAATCGAACTGGCAACCTTCAGATTACTAGCCCGATTCCCTAACCGCTCAGCCACCTGACTCCCAAGATCTTAACATCGACCTGCTAAGAGGTGAACAAGCCCTGGGTAGGCTGGGGTCACTCACCACTCTCTCTGCATCTTGCTCAGCCCCACGTACATCTTGACCTCCTTCTTAGGAAGCAGCGACTTCTCCACGTCCGCTTTGATACGACGCAGCAGGAATGGACGCAGTACCTACACACATGCACACTCTCTTCGTCAGCAACTGTAGCCAAGGGCAACTGTAGCCAAGGGCCACGAGGAAGCGAGAGTAACCAATCATGCATATTGTCAATGTGCAAGAGAGCCTTTCTTTCACTCACAGTGTGAAGACGCTCCACCAACTTCTGGTCACCCAGGCAGTTGTTGGTGTCGAACCAGGCATCAAAGTCCTTTTAAAACAAAAACTCGGAATGAATTCACATAAAACATTTTACAAATATAGAATAAAAGCAGGGATGAGTTTCTTGTGCTGTGTGCACTGCATGTTGAACCAAACATAAATTCTGTCTTTCTTTCTCACTCTGTGTGTATGCATATCTCTCCTCCCCCCCCCCCCCCCCCCCCCCCTTTTCCAAACTCTCTCACACACACACACACCAGTGTGTTTTCCCTCGTCTCCCCTGACTTCACCTCTCTTTTCTACCTCTGTCCCTCTATCTCTCTCTCTCTCTCTCACCTCTGAGGAGTTGAAGACGTCGGGCAGCAGGAAGTTGAGCAGCGCCCACAGCTCGTGGAGGTTGTTCTGGAGTGGGGTGCCGGTCAGCAGCAGGCGGTTGGTGGTCTTGAACTCTCTGACGATCTCAGACAGCTGGGGGCAGAGACACAGACCCGTTAGGCGCGACCAACCCAATGAGGACTGAGAGACCAGTAACCCTATGACCAGCTGGGACTGTTTGCATGGACCAATCGAAGGAATCTAAAACAACAGTTTGAACAGAATACGGTGTCGTTTTGGCTTTTGTCCCACACCTTTGACTTCTCGTTCTTGATCCTGTGGGCCTCGTCTATGACCAGGTACCTCCAGTTGAACTTCTTGAAGACTGCCTTCTCGATGATCAGCATCTCGTAGGACGTGACGCACACGTCCCATTCTCCCGGAAGCAAGACGTCCCTGATCATGGCCGTCTGAGAGGAGGAAGGACACACACACACACAGGGGTAAGTGTGGGCAAAGTATCAAAACGTAGGCTAGCTAACATCAGCATTCCTAACACTGCTGATCCTACACGACAGCCTTGTGTCTTACTGAAGTTGCATTGTGATGGTTATATTCCTGTATACCCACTGTGTTGTTTACACGTTTATGAAGAGGTTCAGTCTTACAGTCGTACGGTTAAAAAACTATATTCCAAGCATCAGTCAAGTTAAGGACACAGTGCATTGGCACATGTAGTTCATTCAGTTCTATCGCATTTTCTAACTCAACTGTAAATACAGCTGTCATTACTTTACTTTCCCGCCCTAAGTCGGTTCTTAGGGAAGCTCACCCTCTCTTCTCTGTCTCCGATGAGGCAGACTGCTCGGAGGGACGGCACCCAGCGCTTGAACTCGTTCATCCAGTTGTAGAGGGTGGACTTGGGCACTAGGACCATGTGAGGCCCAGGGATACTCCTGTAGTGCTTCATGTAGCCCAGTAGAGAGATGGTCTGTAGGGTCTTTCCCAAACCCTGGAAGACGGCACGCAGAAGTAAGCAAAACAAACATCCATCCATCTTTCTCTCAAACACACAGGCATGCTTATACTTGTAAGTATGCATGTTTCACACATAAAATCAGCCAGGTACACACACACACACACACACACACACACACACACACACACACAGGTAAAACCCTGCACAAACTCCCTTGTCCACACACACACACACATTCTTTCTCGAATAAACAGAAATGTAACCAAGCAAAAAGTTGGCCGTGCTTACCATTTCATCAGCAAGGATGCCATTGATGCCATTCTCATACAGGGAAATCAACCAGTTCAGACCACGGACTTGGTAGTCCCTCATTTTACCTGCTTTCACAACTAGGTGGGTGGAAAACAAACATTTAGCACCCTGTTGAGCACCCTTTCCACATTGGACATATATTTTCTGGAGACTATGTGTATGTTTCCTGTATTAAAAGTGTGTTGGGGGGGTGGAAGGTTGTGTGAACATACAGGAGGGGGAGTCGTCAAAACGGGTGCAGACGGCGGTGGCTTTGCTGTTCTCGCTTAACAGCTCCTCATCCTCCTCCTGCTCTGTTCGACGATGGCGGTTACTGTCAGAGATGAGCCTGTTTAGTTCACTTGACAAACGTCTTTAAATCACATTTTGTTGGAATTATCATTTTTGAAAAATAGTAAAAGCACACAGCTGGAATCCATATTTATTGCATTTACTTACTCTCCAGCAGAGAGCAGGTTCTGCTTCTCGTCCTTCTTGATGCGAGGGCGCCCGGGCTTCATCTTGAGAGGGGAGGTTGGCGTTTTCTGTGCCGCCGGCTGGATGAAATGGGCAAACACCTCCGTTTGTTTCAGGAGATACTCAAAACGGTTGGTGCGGTCCGACTCCTGCAAATACATGAGCATTTGTTTGGGCGTCTGAGTTCAAACACGGGGTTGAGGAGAAAACACAACAGTTTGTGGCCACCGATGCAGTGCACACTTGAGGTGAATGGGTGAGCTCACCACTTTCTCTTCATAACCTCGTGTCTCCTCAGGTGTGATTTGGGAAGAAGAGGATCCTTCTTCCTCCCCCTGTCCTGCACCAGAAGACTCCTTTCCCGCTTTGGTGGCGTCATCCTTCTCCTGGAGACAAGGGGGTTATCGCAATGTGTGATTTGATGCACAGGTAATGCGTTTCTGGAGCTATCTCATGAATCGGAGTAAGCTATCGGACTCGAAGCAAGCTCCTCTCCGATCTTATTTGTTGTCGCACCTTCTGGCTAGCCCCATCATGTGGCTGAACTTCCGTATATACACGAGACGCACTGATATGACCACATCTGGGCCACTTCTTGCGCTACCTCGATGCGCTATGTCTATCAGTATTACAAGACTATTCAGTTGAGTAGTTGTGCTTGAAGCTAATCGGCTCCGTTTTTAGGCGATCTGCGTCTAAGCCATCATGGCCAGGCAAAAGGACAAGATTCTAAATTGACCAAATCAACCGTTACGGGTTGCTTTCTAAATACTATCGAACTAGCTACTAATATCGAACTAGTGTCACTAGTCCCATCACAATGCATTGGGGTGAATGGTCGATAGGTCGTATGGGTAAAACTTGTCTTCACAAAAGTAGACGAATTGAGATTAAAACTGGCAAGCTGCTTGCTAGTAGCGTTAGCTACTGCTAGCTAGATCTAGGCTGGAACGTCGTTATACAAGCTGGCCTCCTCCTGCTGTAGCGTGACAACACATTCTCCCGGGAAGATGGACCAGAGCTGTTTGTTATCTATGAAGCTAGCAAGCTAGCGGTAGGGCTAACATTACAACTCAACCTCGCTGGCCAATTGAAAGTTTGACTTGTTTCATAACAACTTAGCTACGGGCAAGCGGATTTGTTAAATTACACTAAGCACTCGTTTAATCGTGTAACGTAACACCAACTCAAAACAATAGCGCCCGCATTGTTGCATATTTTGCTCACCTCCACTCCTCCGATTTCTTCAAGTTCACTCGGCTCTTCCCGCTGTTCAGCGCCGTTTCCAGTTTCGGACATTCTTACCGAATTGTTCCCTAGATCTAACCAGATTGTGAGTTAATCGATGACTAACACCCAACGTTCACTGCCAGAGATTGTTTTAAAAACTTTCTTCGAGCTAAAACGTATGATCCTATTGTTTATAATGAAAGGCACGGGCTAGTCACAGGCGATTCATTCGCTTGCTTTCTCAGCCACCCGCGTTCAGATACCCGGTGTGATCTGTATCGCGAGACTTTGCTAGCATGGGGGAATTTTCTTCTTCTTGATGCATTTCCGGAAATCCTAATTACTTTGAGTGAACAGCTGCCCCCTGCTGTTCAACATCACGCATTGTCAAACGCGTATTATGGCATTTCTTCAACTAGACACTAGAGGACGCAACTTGATCCAAAAACTTGCGTCTACATTTTAGTTTACTGGAGTATTTTTACTCCAGTTACTCCAAGTATAAAAAAACAAAAATAAAACGTTTATAAATTATTGATTGATTGATTGATACTGATTAAGTAATTTGTATGTGTAAAAACAGTATGATCTCCATACACTTTTTATTTGATTAATTTGCCTTACAGAATCACCTAACACATTTTTACCACATTTCTTTTGAGTTTTCCGTTTTTTAAGCAGTAAAACGCATATTTTTTGCCTTATAGATCTTACGTTTGTGAAATATTATTATCGCATAAATATACAATACTTTACTTAATATATGATCCTTCTTGTAATGGCCAGTTTTCAAAGCCTGGCTCCTTAGGTGGCCGAAGCTGTTTCATGCTGTACCACACCACCGTCAGACTGCAAAAGTAGTCCTAAGAGTTAGCATATTGTTACCATGACGTTGAAAACTTAAGCATGGGCATCGTGCTCCAGCTCGAGTCCCGCAACTAGGCCAGATGCGCACCGTGGAGAGTCCTTGAGCGTTGTCAAATGATAGAACCAAATCTCCAGTTTTCAACAGAAGTTGAGTTTGAACCGTATGTTTATTAGTAGCCTTCAGTACAGGTAATATAAATATGGAGTTATTTCATAACAATTTGAAACTTTGTGAAGTGGACCTAAACGTCGGAAAGCAAGGAATCCTTTGGAATAAAGGTAAGACCTCTTGTGCAATAACCAGGGTACAGTCCCACGTGCATCTTACTAAGCCCTCGTCGCTTTTTTTTCATTTTTTTTTAACAAGACAGAGACATCTCTTCTGTTCCGCACCAGCTGGGGAACTAGATGCCTTGCAGTTTCTATCGATTAGGTATTGCATAGGTGATCGCTAGCATGTCCACATTGAAAACTTTGAAATTACACTACATTATTGACTGAATTCACAATCGTTTGTACAAAATTAAACCTCGACTTATTCATCCCCAAATATCAAGGACAACTAGAACGCAGGTTTAGGCTAATTTATTTTCATCAGTCCTGTGTTTAATATGCCGTCCTGAATATTAAGCAGAAGTGGGTCAATGACCAAGGGACTTTTGTCTCGATGCGGACAGGGCTCATAACTTATTCACCATGACGCCTCTGACTGTCTTCCCTAATTGCGAGACCAGGAGCCCAATTACTTGTGGCGGATTACAGGCTCCACGGTCTCACATGAATAGCCTCCGGGACACACTGAGATCTTGTTTCGTCCGTGACTGGTCGAAATGCGTTTTATTTACATTTGGCTGCAGGGCTCAAGTTCGGCTCAGTAAACACCCTGCTCTCTGCGTAACGGGGTCTGTCGTCCCATTCAGAGCTTTGACACAAGTTTAATGGATCTTTACTCTAGCTTGTCTGTTAAATGTAAGAAAAAAATATACAAAGATAATTCGACCCTTACCGTTTGACCAGATGGCGTTAAGATAAGGAAAGATAAGATGTGTAGAAGCCTGCCTTTGTCTATGCTGTCCAACTGGCCATCTGCAGAGACTCAAAGGGTAAACACGGTAGGTAGAGGGGAGTGAACAGGCACTCTAAACTACCCTTTGTCATGGTCAGACCAACGATAAAGGTCACAGCAGTCTGGAACTCTTAACCCTAGCCCGGGCCCTAAACCCAACCCTAAAAACAGGGTAAGGAGTCCTTACTTATCTAGGATTAGATCCCCATACGACTCCTATCTGTCTGTGTTTTAAAAAATGTAAAAAATGGTTTTACATTGCTTTTTCAATGCATCAGCACACCCTTTCCCATTCAATAAATACACACGTCAAAAAAATGCACACACACACATATTTCAGTATAAAAAATATATTTGGGGGGTTTGCATGACTGTTGGTGACTGTTGAATGAAAATACTGTTGTATCCTGACTAGCACTGACAACTGCTGGGACAATGTTTGTCCAAATGTTTGACCCTGTCGGTTATTTTGCAAATGACATGTACCTCCCTTTTTTCACTTTCAGTGCCAGGCCTCTCTCTGCCTTTTGGCCCATCAGATCATGTTTACCAGCTCGCAACAGTCATTTTTGAGCACCTGCGTGTGGACAAGCCAATCACACAACAGCTGATACGCTATGGGAAAAAGGAGGACACACCCCTTCCAGTGGCATCCAATGAAATGATATCGGAGAGACAGGCCTACGAGCTGGCATTCAACACACTGAAATGTGTGTGTGTGTGGTTTTGTACCACTGTATTGTTCTTGACGTGTGTGTTTATGGAATGTAAAAGGGTGTGCTGATGCATTGCATGAGCGATGTAGACACATTTTCAGTGTGGGTTAATAGAAAAAACAGTACTCAATAATCTTATAATATAAAAATATGAACACCTGGGGTGCTCTTGCGGAGCCAGATTCATCTGCAAGCTCATGTTTTATTTGCTTTGACATATGGGTCTGGCCAGCTTCCCATTCAAACAGATTTCCCTCCAATCACAACCCTTTATTTGAAACGGGGGCAGGTTTCATACGATGACTGTCCAAAGAAGCGTTGTCAACGCATTTTCGTATACTGTATAACCAAGATGACATTTCATTGTTCTGATTGGCTGAAACCATCCAATTCTTTCCAATTGCGTCCATTTTGGTCTGAACCCAAATGCACCCCATGGAAATCCAATATGAACTGAGAGGTTCCAGACCCATTCGGATTTGAGAATTAGTTAATTGGCAAGTAATCCTTTCCCAACACCCATTTGACTACATCCAGCATGCCCTCTGACTTTCAGAGTCAACTTAATTAAGAGATTATTTGGCTTATTCTTGCTTTAGCTTTTTTTTTACCCTCATCTGAGGTAGGACCTGCTTATCGTTACAGTGAATAGCTGTGAGTGCCAGCATCTGCCGGTACAGTGCTCTCATATGAATGGAGTATTTACCTGGTGGCTGCAGATATATGTTTGCTTCATAGTTCATTTTGAAGCTTATGCTCTGTGTGAGTGAAGATAAAACTGACATTCTCAGCACTGCATGTGCACACACACAAACACACACACAGAGGAAAGAAATCCCACTCAGAAGAAATAACAGACACAACTTTCCTGTTCCAGACCAAGATCTTCTTGAAGATGTCGTGATTGACAGCTGCTTCCACACCTCCCAGCAAATCGTGAGCTCTTAAAACACATCTAACCATATTCAATATTTCATACCCACCTCTGCGTAACCTCCCACCCACTCACAAGTGACTGTTATTAGAAGCGACAGACTGTCTGCCCTACTCTGGAAGACGAAGCGGCTTACTTCAGAATGTGAGATTCCATTGACTTGTAAAACGTTTTAAAATGTAGATTTGAAAGAAAAATACTTTTGTATACACTAGAAAAGCTTCTAGCCATATTAACCTAAATTTAATTAGGGGTATAAATATATAAATAACCCATCTTTCACATTTACCACAACCATGTAACATCTTGGGACCCCAGCATCTGTATTTACAATTTTAATAAGCCTGAATATAGTTCTTTCATTGATTTATTGATGGATGTTCAGTGTATGTTCTTACACTAAGAGGAGATCGGAATTGAGGACGAAGTTAAATGCTGTTTGTATGCATGACTGTGTGCAGTCAGGTTGGTCCTGGTGTACTGAAGTGTGCTGCTATGGGAAGCTAGAGAGACGTGCTCACTCACTGATAGACTGGGAATTACCCCATAAACCACATTTTAATTACTGACAAATTGACACATGCACGCGAGCATGCACATCATTTGAATAAAGCAAACAATCTATCGCATCCACGAAGACACACTTGTCACCTGTGTGTATGTGCGTGTTTATGTGTGTGTGTTGATGAGTTGTTTCTTTGTCAATATAAAGCTATAAAACCTTGTAGGGTGCCGCTTTTTAGAATTCAGTACATCATACTTCCTCTCTCAAGATTTGTGGACCTTGAGAGACGGATAATTAGATGGATGAGGGGAAGGAGGGAAGAGAGGATCGAGAGAATTGAGGGATGAGAGGATGAATAACAAAAGGTTAGAGCAGAGCAGGAACATGGCTCATTGGACCTAATGAGACTACAATGATGACGAGGATGATGGCGGTGATGAAGATGGCCTGTTTTGCAGGCAGAGGACTCGTTGCCGTTACTGATGGTGATGCTGTATGACTTCCAGGACAGGAAGTTCCTGGCCCGGGAGCGGTTGAAAGGGGAAGGGGAGGAGTCTCTGCTGGAAGTGCAGAGGATGGAGGGCTGTCTGTACAGGTATGTGTGTCGCATTTGTACCATTTGTTCAATTCTATATACATGCACAAAATGTACTATTTAATAAATAAATCCTTATGACGATTGTCTTGTCTCTGTTGGTGTGTGTGTGTGTACTCCGCAGATGTAAGACCAAGCTGGCTGCTTCTCTAGCTCGCTGCAGGGTGAAGCAGGATCTGGTGAGTATCTCCTGCCTGCTCTCAGACCAGGTCCGAACCAAACAACGAAGAGCCAGAACCCTGCCTCTGTACGCCTGGGTCAACACATTCCAGAGCAGGTAGACACACACACACACACACACACACATGCGCACAGGCGCACACACACACACACGCACACAGTGTTTTTGACCCAACGAATCCCTCTCTCCTTTCTTGTAGTGTGGATGAAGTGTGTGAGGTGCTCCATAGCTGGTGTGTGTGTGAGGTGGGGGGTGTGAGTACCCTGGAGGGGTGTGTCTACTGCCACGACCCCCTGGGGCCAGACATGCTGGTCTTCCCTGCTCAGCTCATAACCCTGCTACAGAACTGCCATCTCACCAAAAAACACACACTCAACATACAGGTAGGGGAGAATTTGTGTGTGTGTGGGGGGAGGGGGGGGGGGGAGGGAGGGGTATTGTGTGTGCGTGTGTGTGAGTGTAATCCTCCTCTTCTCTCCAGGACAGGAGTGTGTGTCTGGCCGCGTGTGCACTGCGCCCCCTGTTGTCCAAAGACAGTGACGTTCTGGTGGTGGGGTCCTTCTCTGCCCTCACCCTGGCCCACATAGCTGTCCAAGCTTCTGCCTGCTCAGCCAGGGTGCTGGTGTGTGGAGGAGAGCACAGCCCTACTCAGAGAGAGCAGATGCAGAAGGTCCTGGCCCAGATGGACATAAAGAGTTAGTTACTCATTCTAATTGCTTGTGTGTAATAAAACATCTTAATTCTACAATGATATTACTCATCAGTCTAATCAAACAATGACAGGTCCAAGGCTGGTAAGAAAGACAAAGCCTGTGTGTGTGTGTGTGTGCGTGTGTGTGTCTACAGATGTCCGTGTTCTGTCAGAGGACTTCCGAGGGCTGGATCAGTCGGACTCCAGGTTTCAGAGGTTAAAGGTCATCCTGATCCTGCCCCAGTGTTCCAGCTCAGCTCTCCATGACCCAGTGGAGACCCTCCTCTCGGAACATGGAGGTGAGGAAAGGAGGGAGGGTGGGTGGGAGGGAGGGTGGACAGAGGAAATAAAGTACATTGGAAAAGATGTGGAAGGATGGATGGCAAAGAGAAAGACACGAGCATTTAGACCTGAAGGAGGAGAGGAAGTTACCAGTTTGTGAATAAGTAGCTGTTCCTTGTTGTCAGATTGCGACCTGCTGCAGGACCTGTCGAAGGGGGAGGGCTCTGTCTCGCAGAACAGAATACACGCTCTGATGACACGCCAGACACAATACCTCACCCACGCTCTCAGCTGTGAGTGTACAAACACACACACAAACAAAATGCTCATAAACTCACCTAAAGAACATACACTTATAAAAGGATTAATGAAGATGTGCACCTCCTTCGAAGTTAAACCATAAAATCAGTTCCAAAAGTTCCATATAAAAACACTCCAGTATTCAGGCTGATGTATCCAAACTCAACATGGAGTGTTCGACAGGTTTACAAGAAACTGTACCACTACCAGAGTTTCACCTTCTCATATCCTTACAAACACACTCCTTCACTAACACACACATGCACATACACACGACAGTACACACACACACACACACACACACACACACACACACACACACACACACACACACACACACACACACACACACACACACACACACACACACACACACACACACACACACGCAGACAGACGCCCACACTAGCACACACGCACTGCATTCCTTGCTTATGAAAGTGTGTTGGGACTTGCCTGGTGTTCACAACACTGTGTTATACTGACCACTGGGCCTGTGGATAGTTGCCATGCTACAAAAACAATTCTGTCTCACACATTCCATTACAACTCAATCCGTTTGCTGCACACAGTGCACATCCCCCCCCCCCCCACCCCCCCCCCCACAGCCTGGACAATTATATTTTAAAGCCTGCTTACGTCAGTTGCTAGATTATGTTCACTCACGCTCTCATCCCCCCCCCCCCCCTCTCTCTCTCTCTCTCATCCCCCCCCCTCTCTCTCTGTCCCTCTTCATCTTCTCTTTTTTCCTTCTCTTCCTCTCTCTTAGTTCCTAAGGTGCAGGCAGTGGTCTACTGCACACGCTCAGTTTATCCCGAAGAAAACGAGCTTCTGGTGAAGAGGGTCTTGGAGAAGGCCGTCACACACCACAAACTACTGCCTTACAAGTACACACACACACACACACACACACACCAGTCTAAAGGTAAAATTCTACATTGTTGTAACTTCCTCTTTCACAGTTCAGAATATGAACCATAAAAGTCACATTCAAAATTCAAATTATCAAACTGATTTTAATATTCAATCAGGTGTTTTACTGCGGGATATTATGGATGATGTCCCTTGTCCTTCGCGCCACAATGATAATGACAAAGGTGCCACACAGTGTCATTGATCTATTTTACCCCCACCCCACCATCATTAGCAATTTTGCACAATTTTGTAGCATAACAGCTAACCATTTTCTGGATAGCGTATATTACTACACTTTAAACAGCTAAATGTCTGACTATTCAGAATAGAATGATCAAAACATCTATGAGTGACAAGACATGCACATGGATCCATCAGGTTTGAGATTGAACTTGTGCTGGCCTGACCTGTGGGGTCTGGCTGAGGGGTTGGTGAGGATGAAGATGAGGATGAGGACGATGACTTTAATGATGAGAACAGAGAGTCCTGACAATGACCCCAAACCCAACAGATGTGCACACACACACACACACCAGTGAAGGAGGGGAAAACAGTCTCACACAGATACAGCTGGAGAGGAGAGAGAAAGACAAGGAATGGGAACGAGTGAGAATGTGTGGAATGTGTGTGTGTGTGAGGGAGACACAGAAAGATCCACTCAGTCAGGGGCTGGCGATCAACCTGATGAAACGCTTATGGTTGCTGGGGGGACAGGACTTAATCCTTGATATGGGGGGAGTGGGGTGCGAAAGAGAGGAGGAGAGCAGACGAGAGGAAGATTTCAAAAAAGCAGTTTCACGCCTGCTGCGTTGTCATTAAGCCCTGTCTCACTCCGCCAGGCCACACACTCCTCCCCTCTTCTTTCTCTTCTCTCACCCCAACCCTCCCCCGTCCATCTCTTCTTTCTCTTCTCTCACCCCAACTCTCCCCCAGTCCTCTCTATACCTACTCTTTTTCTCTACGTAACTTCTCTAAGTGCTCTACCCGAGGGAATGTAACCTTTGTTGTGTTCCAACACCTGTCATTTGTCGTGTTCCTATCAGTTTGGGTTCTAGGTTTTAGGTTCTAAACTAGGCCTGTGCTGTGTTGTTCTCCCAGGTTGAGTGGTCCAGTTCTGTCAGAAGGTTCTGGATCAGAAGTGGGGAGAGACACAACCAGAGAGACGTTCTTTAAGGTGGAGCCTTCTGAGCACACAAATGGATGCTTCATTGCTCTGCTGGCCAGAGAGGTATGAGAGTGAATCCAAATGTTTGTGTGTGTGTCTTTGTGTGTGTGTGCTCATGTGATTGCTCTGGGACAGCACATTGCAGCTATGCTGAGACTGCAATGTTTTATTACCTGCCTGCAGGGACACTAGACTGTTTGGAGATCCCAAAACACACCAAACACACACACACACACACACACACACCTTTCTTTCAAACTATAAACAAAAGTACACCATCCTATTTTGTGTCAATAATAAAACAGCAGATAAGCCATTATCCAGAAGACCTACTGGTAGCTGTGACTGCTAAAATATTAAACCAGACTGCCTATCCCTGTCTGTCCCTTTGCTCTGCAAGACATTCCTACCTCACCCCTCCCTCCTTGCTCATAAAATGAGTGAAATAACACAGAAGGAAATGAGATGCTGCTTCTCTGTTCACCCTGCAGCTCTGTGAATGCTGCAGAAAGTGTGTGTGGAGGGGACCAAGGGAGAGAGAGAATGTGGGCCAGTCCGAGATCTATTCAAACACATACCTCACCTGTACCTCCCCCACACTTACACACACACACACACATTTGGCGGAGTGCAAATTTAATCAGACCCTGTCATCAGATCCACTTGCACCTCTAACAGGTTGGATGAGATGAGTGCTGATCGCCTGATTCAGTTACAGGAATAATGCTGCTAGCTGTTAGCACTCTGCAAGGCCATACAGAGCTCTGCTCTCCACGTCCACCTGTAGTGGAACACTAGAATCTGCTCTACTTGACCAACAGAGAGGGATAGAGCGGCGAAGGATGGAGACAATTAAACCCATTTCCCCTCGGGGGATTACTCAATTATTACTCAATTATTTTTGAATAAACACATATGATCAAGGGGTGGACAGAGAATGGGATAGAGAGATGGCATGAGGAGGGTTGGAAAAGGAGGGAAGGAGATGACAGAGGGAGTAAAAGCATTTGTGTTTCTCACTCCAAATAACAAGACCTACTGTACAGTACACTCCCCACCCTGCTGCTTGCTCCCTCTAGACTCTCCCTTCTCCACCAAATTAATTCAATTCGATGAAGCTTTATTTGTTTCCCTGCTGTTCAACAGAATTCAGCTGCAAGCTCTACACAGAACTGTACAAAGGGTTCTCACGAGATAGGACTGAAACTGAGTCTTTCCCGCTCCCACCCACCAAATTCATTCAGCTCTGTAAAGCTTTATTTATTTTCCTCAACCCTGCTTCTCTCTCTGCACAATGCTGCAGTATAAAAAGTTCCTCATAACTTACAGACTGTAACAGAGTTGTAGGAGACCAGACAATCTCTCTTTGCTCCACATACACACACAGACTACAGAGAGAAATGAGAAGTACGAAAAGAGAAAGACACAGAGGAGATAGCAAGCCAGTAAGCGGATTACTGTTTCGTTTTTTTGGCCTCTGTGTAAATGCCACAGCAGATGACTAGACACGTCATCACTCTTTCTCCTTCTCTTTTCTTTCTATTCCTTCTTTTCCCCTTTCTCTTCCCCCTCTCTTTCCCTCTGCCTATGAAGGACCCTATGGGTCTGGCACCCAACTGCAGTGTGAGCTGCAGTATTTTGTCCTGAATCAATTTAATGGGAGCTCCGTGTGGAAGTCATGCTGCCTCTCTGAGGAGAGGGGGAGGAAGGGGGAACGAGAGAATGGAGGGATGGAGCTACTCATCTTTTAGTCGTGGCAGATGTAAGCAACTATGCACACTGCATCAGTGGGACTGCAAAGCCATCCAACACTCATCTTCTCTCCCTCTTTCTCTCCCTCTCTTTCTAGACCTCTTTTAGTTGAAGGACACAGACATCTGTCCCATTGTTATTTGAGTTATTTCTGTTCCGTCAAAGAATCGTACTTTTACCTGTAAAATGTTCACCTGGGAGTCTTGTCCATTCTTTTCTGTCATCCTCACACTCTCCCGCTTCCTTTCTCTCTCTGCCTCCCTCTCAGGCAGACCCTGTGAAGGTGGAGTCTGTCCAGGATGTGTTAGCGAGGGCAGCGGCTAAGGGCCTACTGGGTGGAATTCTCACCGACCAATCACATGCTCCTAAGAAGGGAAGACAGAGGAAGACCCTCCCCCAAGTCCCAACTGACCAATCCCTGGGCGCCTCCAGCCAAGAGATACCCAGCCTGCCAGAACCAGGGACACAGAATGGAGGAGACCCAGGAAATAGCAACAAGCCATCCACCCTGTTGGAGGATGAGGAGGGAGAGCATGAGAGAGAGGAAGAGGGGAGTGAGAAAGAGGAGGGAGACAACGAGATTGAAGGGGAAGAAAAAGAGGTCAAGGGGAAAGTGAAGGGGGTAAAAAAGAAGAAACAGTTGAAGAAGCATCACAAAAAACCTCACGGAAACTTCAAGAATCTCAAACCCCGCGTCAACCACTCCACAAAGAGACAAACCAACAAACCCGCGCACCAAACCCGACGTCACAAGGGTCAAACTAAACCCAGAACAAAACCTTCTCCTTCGCTGATGCCCATCCCCGTGGACCTCTCCTACCCAGGGACACCCGCCACACAATCTCTCACCCCAGACCCCCTCACTCTCATAGCCCAGCAACCCACAGCTGTAGTGGATCCCCTAATGATGGGTCCCAAACACTCCCCCACCTCCCCCCCTACGCCCCAGGGGACAAATAGTCATTCAAAGGTGCTGCCACAGGACTCAAAGGGTTTTGCAAGGAAAACATATCAGAATCTTGGGAAACAAGGAGGTCCAAATAAGGAAACGGATAAACCTGGAAGTCCTAATAAAGTTGCAGGTAAACCAGCGAGTCCAAGTAAGGAAATATGGAAACGGGAAGTGTTGAAATCTATTGGTGTGGTCCTGCCACCTATCTCCTCCCCCAGTGTCTGCTCCATGGGGAGTAAAAGTGTCTCCCTCTCCTCCTCATCCTTCCGGTCCACACTCACTCCCTCACAATTCTCTCCCCCTCTATCAGTATCTAGGACCAGCCAAGGTCAAGCTGACCCTTTGATGAAGCGCCCAAGACCAAAACTCTAAATGGAAAGTACACAAGAGACACACACATGCACATCATCGGGTTATGTTTTAATATGATGTTTATTCTCACAATAGGTTACATTGATATGGTGTACAAATCAGTGAGCAGCAAACTGAAGCCGACAAAACTGTCTGAGTGAAGTTAAACTGTAAAGTGAATTACTGTATGAGCTAGAGAGTTTGGAAGTACTGCCCTAATGGCTAATGGCTTCTCATCAACCTAATAAGTTAAATGGATTATACTCCCAGTCTAGCTGTACAATGTGATGCTTGTTTGTAAACCAAACTTAAGCGTGTCATCGCTACTGTGAGGGAACCAGGAAGTGTATCAGACTGACTGCCCAACCGAATATGACCAATACGCGCAGTTATAAAATAGAATAAATAAAATAAAAAATATTTCTGTTCAGTACATACAGTCTTCTTCTCGAATGTCTCCAAGGGCATGCAAGGCTTTTTGGGTTGACATTTCTATCAATTTCCAGCCAGGCCAAAAAAATATGCAAAGATAATCGATTGGTAGACTTCTATAAACGTATAAACTGATCTTGTTTGACAACCAAAATAAACTCAAAATGATTCTGTTTAATCCATTCTCATTTTCTGATATTTTCTCTCTGTATTTTTTCTTTATTTTTGTATCTACAACAAACATTTATATTTTACACTTTGGCCCTTTTCGTGTGTTCAACAAAGGCATTTTTTCATGAAGGAAACAATATAAAACTGCACACACTGAAAATGAAAAGATAGCTTATAAGGTGATAAAAATGATATATTATATAGATATACACACTGACTTGTCGTTTTCATTCACATTTCTACATCCTGTGACAAAAGAAGGCTTTGTGGTTGAACTATATTTTCAAAGATGTTAAATTCTTCCTCTTGCCCCTGTGTAGCCTATCAGAGAGCCAATCGCCATATTGTTAAGAACTGACCAATCCACGCTGAACAGGGGGGTCAGCTGGGGGTTCAATTGAAATTAGATACAAGGATGCCACCTAAAACACACCAAAGTAGGTAATTAAAGTGGCGTTGGTGGCCGTACAGAAGAGAGCAGGTGATGGAAGACAAAGTGACCGAACTCAGGAGAATATATAGCAGCATCCACTAACGTTCTTGGTCAACATGGCATTAGGAAGTGTTGTGTTGAAGATGGCACAGAGGCCATGGTCACTTGCATTCCCAAATTTCCCATCTTGTCTAGTTCAAAGGTCGATGTTTAGAGTTCAGCTGCATTAAAAAAAAGCAACAAACCAGCTCGAAAGTATAAAAACATTCATCCACTTCTCATTGAATCAACTGCCCCTTTTTATAGTGACCACAAGACATGCTAGTTTGATAGTGGCTGTTCTGAATGTGTATGTGTGAGTGTGTGTGTGTGTGTGTGTGTGAGAGAGATAGAGGTTCTTGGCTGAATGAGCTGTGATCCTGGGTGTAATGGAAGACACAACATTTCTTTCAGTCAATGGTCCTCCTGGGTGTCTCTCAGAGCAGCATATTCAGCTGTGTGTCTGTGTCTCTCGAGGAGGGGAGGAAGAGATTATATTTTGTCCATCCCTCAGGCCTCTCCTTCAGTTATGGCTGTTGTCTGTCATTTTCCTGCCAGGCAAGATGAAAGCAGGAAAGGAAAAGTAAACAGGATGTGACACAATCATGTTCCAGGTGAAAGGTCACCTCTCGTTTAGGTCACCCAGACCGGACTAGTTGACATTTACCAGCAAACTCAGACCTGACCAATCGAGTGTGGTACGGCAGTAGTGAGTCAACCTCCGCAGACAGGAAATAAAAAATGGTAAAGAAACAAAGGCAAAAATATATTGATGATTTCTCGCTTTCTTTCCGTCTCTCTGTTGGAGGCAGCAGCGATGCATTACTTTAGTAAGGAGTTCCACAGTCACACACAATGGAGCCATGCAGGATAGGACATAGTACGCGAAAGAAGGTGTGGCCACAGGGTGCGTCTCAATGCTTGCATGTAGTCTCCTCTCCCTGTGACCCGTCCTTCATACAGTTCATACAGCACTGGTCTGTGTAGATAAAAGCCATACTGCCTTAGAGACACTTTTGCTAATGAGCAAATGAGGGAGCACAGTTTGCAGAGAGGAGAAAAGGTGAGGAGGCCGTGAAATAGTATTGAGACCCATCCGCAGGTGAGTGAGAGGGGTGTGGCCGAGTGTGTGAGTTCATGCTGGAGGGACACAGAGGCAGAGACAGTAGGGGTCATCAGGGCAGGAATAAGAGTTTCGGAAGCCAAACTTTCTTTCAACCACTTCCTGTTTTTACAGTTATACTTCCTTTGTGGTTTTTGTTTTGATATATACAGTCACATTGTTATCATCCTAGTTATTTAGGTTTTTATCATTTGCTCTGTTATTTGTCAGATACAATTCTGTTATAATTCAAGGAATTTACATTTTAGAGTATATTTCATGTTCAGAAATATGACTAATGTACTGGGTTTGCATTTGCTTTCTGTGCAAAAATCCAACTTTCAAATGGAATTTCTACTTCACTTCCAGCACACGATTTGGCACTAAATTGACCGCAACTCCATAGCGGATTGTGTTTATGGGTTTTTGTTTTCTGTTTGTTTCCATGGTGACCTGGGGGGGGAGGGGGGGGGGGGGTTGGTGGCACGGGGAGTGGACAGGCGGTGTGTTTCCATGGTTACTGGGGAAGCTCGGTGACGGGTCTCTTCTGCTTGAGGGTGTCGATGAGCGAGAGGACGCCGCGCTTCACGCTGGTGGAGACACGGCGAGACACAGAGTCTCCCTGGGGGGCGGAGCCACAGGCCTTCTGGGAGGGGGGCCGGGCCACCAGACACTTCTGGTACCTCAGCTACAGGGAGGGAGAGAAAAATGTAGGTGGAGAGAGGCACATTTCTGAAGGAGTGAGAGAGCAGGACAGATGGAGGGGGAAAGAGTGAAAGGTTCAAGGTGAGAGAAAAAAGGATGAAGAAGATATTTGGGGAAAAAAGATTTCCAAGGGTTTTGAGTAGGAAGAAAGACTGGAGAAGAGAATATGGAGGGAACATAGTAAATAAGTGTAATTGCTGAGTCCAGTAGTGTGTTGAGGCTTAGCTGACAGTAAGTGTGCAGTTTCTCTGCCCCACCAGGAGACAGGACAGGCTTTAAATCCAATAAACACAGAGGGAGTGAATCAGCACTTAACACACACAGACTCCCCAGACCTATCCTCATAGACCTGACAGTGTGCGTGTGTGTGTGTGTGTGTGTGTATTCGTTCATGAGGGCAAGGGATTGGTTAGTGATCAATAGCAATGATAGATGTTCTCCTGTCACAATACATCAGAGTTTGAGAGTGTGTGTGCATGTCTGTGTGGGTGGTAGCGTGTTTGTGTGTGTGTGTATCCATATATCCACCGTTCTAAAGTGAATCAATAGTACAGGCAGTAGCCCACTAATCCTCTCCTTAGCAGAGTTACACTCAAGCAGCCACTGCAGAGGAACCTGCCTAGCTGTAGCCTGAATGTGTGTGTGTGTGTGTGCACGCATGTGTGTGTCTGTTCACTCAAAGTAACTGACACCCCTGAAGTAACAGACACTCCGGGTAGACTCAGGCCAACACTCAAGTAATTGAAAGGATGTTTTCAAATGGTATTTGAGCCCCAGTCCCGTCTGCTCACCATGCACGCGGCCTGGACGGCCTCCGACACGCTGCCGGCGTTGGGCTCGCACCACAACACGTGGCAGTCGTAGTGCTGCCCGCCGGCGTCCATGATGAAGGCGAACGTATGCACGTCCTGGCCCACGCCCATGAAGGACAGGAAGCGCACGCGGCACTCCACCAGCACTTCCTCTTCCTCCTGATGACACAAGGACAGAGAGAGAGAGAGAGAGAGAGAGAGAGAGAGAGAGAGAGAGAGAGAGAGAGAGAGAGAGAGAGAGAGAGAGAGAGAGAGAGAGAGAGAGAGAGAGAGAGAGAGAGAGAGAGAGAGAGAGAGAGAGAGAGAGAGAGAGAGAGAGAGAGAGAGAGAGAGAGGGGAAGTGACGTCACTAGAGGGCGACAGCGAAAGGCCCAATAATTAAATCATTAAAAGGGCGGGGAAATGTGAAAGAAGGATAAATAAGTAGTACATGAGGGATATTGATTTTCCCCTAAGTGGGTTAGGGTTGAGAGGAAGCATAAAGGGAACAGAAAGAGGAGGAGAGACAGAGAGGGAGGAGGAGAGACAGAGAGGGAGGAGGAGAGACAGAGGGGGAGGAGGAGAGACAGAGAGGGAGGAGGAGAGACAGAGAGGGAGGAGGAGAGGAAGGTTCTCCTGCCTTCTCCTTGCTGATAGTGACGGTGGCGTCGGCCACGTTGAGGGCCACCTGGGCCCAGTCCTCTCTACTGGACGAGCCCACCAGGCTGTCTATGGCTCCGTTCAGGATGTCCATTCCTAAGGCAGAAGGGTCAGCACGTGTTTGTCTGTGTATGTCTGGGAACACTGTGGAGTAGCCCATATATAGGGTTACTCATCATGCATGCCTCGCACTGACGAGAGTCCAACGTGTACTGAAACGTCTTCACTCTTGCACTTGACTTTAGCACATCTTTTTTCACTGTCTGCACAGCCCTGTCAAGTGACAAATATAAATATTTCCGAGTCCTTCCTTGCTGCACTGAAAGCTTCCTACCGCACCACGACAAAAGACAAACAAAGGACAGTGTTTAAGGCGAAGCTCTCCCCTCGTGAAGCACTGCGGGAACACTCACCTATGGGTCTGGCTACAGGCATGACGCCCAGGTAAAACACCTGAAACCTCTGGACCAGCTCCGTCTTTGGGATGGGGAACTCTGCTGGGGGGGAACACACACACACACGTTACAGACTCCCACACTTCTGAATCCTCACCCTCCGTCTCTCACAAACGCGAACACACTCTGCCCTCGTTCTCTTCCTCACGCACACGCTCCTCGGCGCAGGGCAGAAAGCAGCCTACCTTGGAGGGGGAGGTCTAGTCCAGCCTGAATCCTGTCCTGGAGAGAACCCGCCGCCATGGCTTTGGCATTCTTACGCTCTGTCATGATCTGGAGAGACGAAGAGATGAAGAGCGGGAGCGGGAGAGAGAGAGGGGAAGAGAAAAGAATAAATGGAAGGAAATATGAGAGATGAAATCAAGAGCAAAAAGGGGAGAGGCAGCAATGAAGGGAGCAAGGGACAGTGTGGATGGCAGGAGAAAGATGGATGAGAAGAAATTAGCTAGCAAGAGCCGCCCCCCTCCCCCCCCCCCCCCAGAGACATAATGACAGTCTCCTCAATTCACCTGGGGACACACACGCACACGCACAGAAAGCTAACCAGGTCACCCCCCCTTTTCTATAAAGGATGGTAAAAGCTTTTCCTCTCAACAGCAGGGCTCAAGGCAGAGTTGACATGCTGTTCACACACACACACACACACGCGCGCACACGCGCACACACGTTCTCTCTCTTACTCTTTCTCTCCCCTCTCAGCAGCACACACACACGGATAAATTATGCATGACCATAATCAAAGACTTAGTCACAGTAACTCTGCATCTCTCTCCGTCTCTGACCCCCTCTCTCCATCTCTGACCCCCTCTCTCCGTCTTCCCTCGCCCACCATCTCTCTCTTTAATAAGACAGCCCTTACCAAGCCACAGTAACAGACCATACACATCACTAACCAATCTGGGCTCAGTCTTGGACCATTTAGCTGGTCTGCTGGGTTCTAACACTTGTGCTTAGACCTTGTCTGGATCCAGTCAGGGTCTAGACAGTAGAGTTTAGAGTATGGTACAGTTATTGCCCTGGTTTGAACCATGTTCTTGCTCCAGTCTAGGTCTAGGTCCAGGTTTAGGTCCAGATCACCTCCAGGTCTAGCCTCTTACCCGTGAGCAGATCTCGTGCAGGCTGGTGGCGATGGCTTTGGCTGGCGTGTCACAGCGGAACACATGACATTTCAGGATCCGCGTGTCTTTGTCCCTCGCCACGTACGCAAAATCTCTGAGGGGGCGGAGACAACAAAGAGTTAACCAGGGAAGGAAGGATGACAGAGATTAGGGCCGTGAATATGACACTATTGGTGTTCCTGTGAAAGGGCTTGGTACAATGCTTCAAACATAAGAATGTGTATGTGAGCGTGTGACCTTTACCGACCTAATGAGTAAAAACACACACACACACAAAGATCGATAGAGAACCACAGAGATCAATGGAGCACTAGGATGCACTGGAGAGTTCCACAGAGAACAGACACAGCTGCCCCCCCCCCTTTCAGGCTTCAACAGATGGGAGGAAGGGACCGAAAAACATTGGAAAAGATGGAGGGTTGACGGTGGATGAAAAGATAGAAAGAAACACTCCAGGATGAAGGGAGGGGGGGCTCAATACATGCCTCGGGTACTCAAACAAATACACACCTCCATGTGTGTGTGGATGAGATAAAAAGACCACCTCATGGGCAACGTGCGCGAGTCAGAGAGGGCTTTAAAATGTGTGTGTGTGTGCATGTCTGTTGTTTTTTACAGGTCATAAGACAATTGGTTGGAAATGTGCTTTGAAGACCGAGGGAGACAGAAACCAGGAAATGAAACAATAACTAGAAGCGCCGATGGACAAGGAGTGAGGAATGAGGGATGAGGGGAGGAGAGAACAGGGGTGGAGGAATAACAGCATTCTTTTGTTTACCTCTCTCTGAATCCAGGGAAGCGAGGGAAGAAAAAGGAGAGTTAGTTGGAGAGAGGAGAAAATACAATCACAGCAAAATACCTCCTGCTGGCCTACACTGAGTTTCATCTCTCCCAAAGACACACTCACACACACGTGCACACGTGCACACACACATTCACACACTCACTCACACACAGGCATCCACTCACTCACACACACACTTAACCTTGAGTTGCTTGTACTGTTCTTTCCCTCCCTCCTTCGAACTATTCCCCTTAGACAGCCCCAACAGCTGTGCATACTAAGGGTTTGGCTGTAGGAGAGACAGAGAGAGAGTGTGTGTGTGTGTGTGTGAGTCCTAGGTCTGCAGAACTGCTTTGACCTGCTTTTAATTAGCATATTCAACCCTGAGAAAACATTGAGAGAAATATACAAGAAAAAAAAAAAGAAAATAAAGGACTTAGTAGAAAAGAGCTAAGAGAGAGAGAGAGAGAGAGAGAGAGAGAGAGAGAGAGAGAGAGAGAGAGTGAGTGAGTGAGTGAGTGAGTGAGAGGAATGGGGGATATTTATGCATGCTCCTTAGGGTAATAATCTGAAATTGGCCACCAATGGCAAGAGATGAGGATGTATAGCTAATTGATGGGAAAATACTTCAGCGAACATCCCTAAAATAAGGAAAGAGAAAGAAAAGGAGAAAGAAAGACTGAATGACAGACAAAAAAAGGAGAAAGATGAGAAAATACATTAAAGAGAAATCTGGAAATAAAGCAATGTAGATTGTGACATCATGGATGAAAGAGAAGAGTTGAGAAGGAGAGAGGGTAACCAGCTCATCACTAGATGATCTATAGTAATCGCCATGCCAACGCCTCTAAAATGTCAAGGTTGCCGTGGGAATGCATAATCTCCGTGGTAATAAGGAATTCCGTGGCAAACAAGAAGAGGAGGACACTGGGGTAACATTCTGACACCATCAAATCAAAGAGAATCCATCAGCAACACACATACACACACACTCTACTACAAACACACCGTAACTCTTTTACATATGTTAGATGTGCACACACAAAATATTTGTGTGCAGATGTATCTTTCCTAAGCAGCACTACATAGTACAATGTGTTACGCATTTGGGAAAAAAAAGAAAGAATAATGTCAGCATAAAAAATAGTATCTCTCTCAGTCTCCCTTCCCTCCTCATACCTTTCCCTTCAACACACCGTTCTGTGACTCACCGACTCCACACTAGACACCTCTTCCCTGAACTTTCAGAGACACACACACACACGATTTTGCTTGCCTATTTTTTTGCCACTTTAATTTTTAAAGGGGGGGAAATATATTACACTTAAAGAAAGAAAAATGTAAACGTAAAAAGAAAGAGACAAGAAGAAAAAGGAAGTAAAGTACTCACAGATAAAGATCGCTCTATGTCAGCATGGTGGCAATCCAACGCTTTCTAACTACTGCCACACACACACACACAGCCTTCCTTTACACACACACACACACACTCCCCTCTGAGCAGCGAGTGAGCACTAAGCAGCCCTCTCTCTCCCTCCTCATCCCTCGCTCTACTCCTCCTCCTTCTGCTGCAGTTACAGTGGTGTCGCTCCCTGTCTGTCTCTGAGTGTGTGTGTGTGTGTGTGTCTACATCTGTGTGTGCCTGTTTGATGCACAACTGGTTAAAAAGCAGAAAGTAGATTCTCCCCGGCATGCACACTTGTCTGATCATTCTCCTTCACGTGTGTGTCATTGGATGTTCGATAACCCCAGATAATACAATAACAATAAAACAACCTTTCGCATTGCGATACACCCTAAATAGATGGACCTGCTAACCTATATATCATTTTATGCTGCAGTGTCACAAGAATGGATTCATTGTCTATGGGAGAGCGCCCTCTACAGGGTAACAACACCACAACACAGGCAGCTATATATTTACCTTTAATAAGTTGTAAGAAAGGGAGGGAGGGAGGGAGGGAGGGGAGGGAGGGAGGGAGGGAGGGAGGGAGGGAGGGAGGGAGGGAGGGAGGGAGGGAGGGAGGGAGGGAGGGAGGGAGGGAGGGAGGGAGGGAGGGAGGGAGGGAGGGAGGGGAGCAGGGCAAACAGGGAGGGAAGGAAACGATGACAGACTTCTTCGTCTTACACTCCTCCATATTCAGGAATAAATCTTTAATTATCGCCATCATCCCTTTATCATCAATCATTCACTCCTCTTCTTAACTCCATGGACCCCACTGTCCACTGTCCCAATCATTACTGTGACCTTTCCTCTGTGTGTGTGTGTGTGTGTGTGTGTGTGTGTGTCTGTGTCATGCATCATCGACGCCATTAACACTTGGCTTTATAGGGGACACGGGGGGGAATACAAATGTTATCACCTAGGTAACAAGCAAACACAAACAGTTTGAATTCTATTAAATACCAATATCTTAACTTTATTTATCTAATATGAGATTAACAAAAATGTATTCTTTGTATGTGCTCTTTATAAGGTAAAAAACCTGCTGTGGTTGCCACGGTAAATTACCTGCCGTTGTCACGGCCGACGCCCCAGACGCGGATGCTTGCGATTAGCTGGGAGTGGAGAACGCTGCGGTCCATGGGGGTCGACCAGGTTCAACATGTTGTTTTCCAATAGCAGGTACATGTCCTTACCCTGGACACACATACACAGTTATATTGTCATCACCCAAGTATGTTTCCACTCCAATGGTCTATGTGTGTGGGGCTGGGGGGTGTGTGTGCGTGTGTGTGTGGGGGGGGGGGGGGGAGAGGGGAGTGGGTTGGGTTGGGTTGGGCAGTGTGTGTGTGTGCGTGGGGGAGGGGGGAATGGGTTGGGTTTGGCAGTGTGTGTGTGTGGGTGTGTGTGTGTGTGTCCTCCTGTAGATTTGAAGGCCTTTAAATAAATGATCAAATCCAAGAGGGGGGTGGCAGGATGAAAGGCTAATGAAAGAGAGAGGAAGCCCTGTACTCATCCTCCTCCTCTCTGCTGTGTGTTCTGTCGTTTCACATTAGACACAACCAGTGGAGAGAGAGTTCAAAAACCTGTTACCCTGCCCCCCTCCTCTGCTCCCTTCATCCCCTCCCTCTCTCCCTCCCACCATCTCTCTCGCTACACTCTAGGTTGCCTCTCTTTCTGTATCTCTCTCTCTCTATTTCACATACACACACAGTGCCACAGTCACACTCCTACACACACACCCCTACCTCGCCCCAGATCCCGACGGTGTCTCTGATGTCATTCTTGCAGTAGGAGAGCTGGCGGATGCAGTTGTTAACGGCAACGCTGCTCTTCCCCGGAGCCAGGTCGTCCTCGGCCATCTCCACCCAGCCCAGGGAGCGCACGGCAAAACACTGACACACACACACACACACACACACACAGGATAAGTACATGTCTCTGCACACAACACTTTATTCATAGGACTAATTGTATCTTCACAAATCTCCATGGAGGAAAGTCCACTGAACACCATGTGGAGATCCTCTGGCTGTAGGCAGCGTCACCTAGACCATTACTTCACCAGCAGACCAGAACTGGAGGACAGAAATAGAGTTGGAGAAAAGAGGAAAATACCCTTTCACCAGCGACCTCCTCTCTTTATAAACTATTCATCGGGCCTTTCTGCTGGTGGGCCACACTGGCGAGGAGAGAGAGTGAGGAGAGACACTCATCAAACTTTCACACAGTGAGTGACGATGATGGTCAAGCCCTCAGCAGTGTCTGTCTTTATGGTGGGTATAAAAACTACCGTTCCAGGCTAAAGGACTAACCAATCACCTCAAGCTAATGAGAGTGTGGGTAGAGAGAGAAATTGCCAGAGCGAGTTTGACTTGACAGTACAGGCTAACAAGAGTTGCATTTTCACTTTACATGACTGTCATTTTGGATCTATACTGGTCTACCAAGGCCTCTGGAGGAGAAATGCCAGACCAGTTACTATACATAGTTGTTCTGTGTGTGTGTGTGTGTGTGTGAGTGTGTGTGTGTGTGTATGTCTTTCCAGACCACGTTCATCCATCTGTGTCTGCTATCTATCACACAGTCACTGTTGCTAGGGAAGTTTTGTCGGCTCGGCAACAACAGAATTCTAGAATGCCAACAACCAACCATGCCTTACATCGCATTGTGTTTTAAACAATATTTAAAGAGTTTACCTTATGCCAGCCAAACCCCATACAAACACCCCAAATAAAATGATCTCTTCAACATACATATTCTGTTGTTTTGGGAAGCTATCACCGTAACATCCTCCCAAATAGTATCTCCTCTAACTCTTCACGTACAGTATCATAGACTGTGCAGGTGAAAATCTTACTCTGTCCACTAAGGGGCAGTGGTGTCACACAGATTTCCACAACTGTCAAGCCAGGACAACAAGAAGAAGGCCAGTTGTTAAACACGCTCAAACATTTGGAAAGACAAACCCCAATGAAGAAGCTGCACAGGTGCAAATCTATACAGACGGTTCTATACCTATAGAGAGATGATTGACTGGTGGATCAGAGGAACGTGTGAATGGTAATAGCCCTCCTGAATATAGAGTAGGTGTTTGAAAGGAGCAGGGAGGGATCTTACCTTGACCTCAGGGTTGCTATTGACACTGCTGGACTCCTCCTCTTCTGCTGGGAGGGGGTTTCTGAGGGAGAAAGAGAGAGAGAGGGAGAGAGAGAGAGAGAGAGAGAGAGAGAGAGAGAGAGAGAGAGAGAGAGAGAGAGAGAGAGAGAGAGAGAGAGAGAGAGAGAGAGAGAGAGAGAGAGAGAGAGAGAGAGCAGATGAGTGAACTAGCCCCCTACCAGAGACAGTTATAGAGACTACAGACACAAATTAAAAATCCAGAATGGAGAGGAGACATTAGAGGACTTCCTGAGCACATGGCTCAACTTCCTGTGATGTCAGACCTAAAGAATGCCTTGCAGCTGACAGAGGGGGAGAAGAGGAGAATAAAGGAGGGGAGATGATGATGAGAAAGACAGAGCGGAGGGAAAAGCTTGGTTCCCCGGTGCGTATAGAGAGAGAGACAGAGAGTGCATGTTGAGAGAGAGAGAGACAGAGAGTGCATGTAGAGAGAGAGAGACAGAGAGTGCATGTAGAGAGAGAGAGAGACAGAGAGTGCGTGTAGAGAGAGAGAGACAGAGAGTGCGTGTAGAGAGAGAGAGACAGAGAGTGCGTGTGTAAGTTGACATGCCAGCCAGCCTCTCACCGCAGTTTGAGCGAAGCGTAGCGCAGCGTGGCTCCCTCAAACTCCTTCAGGCTGGGGTCAGGGTTCACCGTTGCCGCCTGCAGGTCCTGGTCGCACACAGATGACATCATCAGACACGGCACCATCAGACCACTCAGAGACACGGTGCAAAGACACGACCAGCATGCAGCATTGTCATTGGCCTGTCTGGCCTAGTGGAGGCTGTGTCATAGATGAGTGTCATGTCACATGCTGTAATGAAGGGAAAATGCGTTAACAATACGGGAGCATAGAAACACACGGAACTTAGAAAATGTCTTAACAACACAGGGGTGCATACAGACACACAGAGAACAGTACGTTGAAAGCACCAAGTGAAAGAGAGAGGACAGCTATGCAGTGGAACACATATACAAACCAAAACAAATCAAATAACAGTCAAAAAA